>NW_007585113.1:311645-316718 GCF_000523025.1 Cynoglossus semilaevis | reverse complement strand
TCTCCCTGTGGATATGCCTGGGATGGTGCAAAGGCACTGCGCGTCGTCTCATTCCTCCGCGTTTCTTCTTCAATGGGGGAGGGCGGGAGGCAGGGAGGGGCAGGGGGGAGGCAGTGCAGCTCTCGTCAAAGATGGCGGACACTTTTGACGTCAGCAACAGCTTTTAATAGATATTTGTCAGAAGAAAGAGAGAGAGAGAGAGAGAGAGAGAGAGAGAGAGACTTCAGAAGGTGTTTGTTCAAATCAGCAGCTGCAAAGACAGAAACACAACAACCGATTACTTTTATTTAAAAAAAAAAAATGTTTTCATGCCAAAAAAGGAATAATTCATAATTAAATCAACACAGGATTTTGAATATTCAGGTCAATATCAATCACGAAGCGTTTATTTATTGCTGACTTGGAATATTGTTGTAAATGATCATTTTTTTATAAATGTGTCTTCACAACTTTTAAAATATTATATTTTAATTTAAAGTGTCGCGTTTAGAACCAACCCCTGGTCCGCGGACCAGTTCCAGTCCATGGGTCATTTGGCATCCTTTAATGCTCAGCACCTTGTCTACCAGTCTAATCAGTCTTAAGTCTCCCGCGGACCACACAGAACGGCTTGGCGGGCCGCATTTGGCCCCCGGGCCTTGAGTTTGACACCGACTTGACTTTGCTGTTAATTCAAGTGTGAATGGTTAATTACATCTAAATCATACCTTGTTATGATCATACAAGTGGCATTAGCGCTAGCTAACCTTAGATGATGATGATAATAATAATAATAATAATAATAATAATAATACATTATAAATTCAGCAGCATTACTGCTTCTCCAGCCGATGCCTCTCTTTGGCGCTGTAACAAATGTGTCTTCAGTTGCACTGAAGCGAACCTGTCTTCTAAATTAATGATACCGATATCTCTGCATGAAAAATCTATTTAGGAGAGAGAGAGAGAGAGAGAGAGAGCGTCCAAGGAAGAGGAGAAGGGAGCGGATGGTGTGAACTGACTGTATCTATATCCAAAGAAGGCTCTTTTGGATTGAAAATAAGGAAAGAAAAAATTGAAAAAAAAAAAAAAATTAAATTCACTTTCTCATGTAGACGTCCGTTGGTTTGGGTGTAGTTCCAGTAATGGAAGGGTGGTGGTACATTTGTTGTTTGTGCTCCTGCATCGCCTACACCTACAAGGAAGGTAGAGGGAAATAAATGTTAGCTGCGTACACTCGGCTAATCCTACGATCCTGCCACTCAGTAGCGACAGCAAAATGGCTAAACGTCAAGACTGGTCACCAGATGTGAACCAACAGTAGCATCTTTGGTACATGATATATATATTTTTTTTAAAAATCACAGATTTCCTGTCACCATTTCAATGTTGCTTCTTTTTTTTAACCCCCTCCATAAAGTCGATCTGTCGATGTAAACCTTTCTAGAAGATCCAGGTCTGTTATCTAAAGAGTTTAGTTGTTAGCAACTCTAAAAGAACTTTGTAAAAGAAACACAGGGAACTTGAACAATAAGGAATGGGAGTATGAGAATGAAAAACTGAGTCAAAAATTTTTAAAAATAGAATGTGAGAATGAAAAACTGAGTCAAAAATGTAAAAAAAAGAATAGAATGAATAGAGTTTTGTTCAAATATTTGAACATCTCTAGGAAACAGAAATGATCAAAAATGATCGTAAAGTCTCGGGAAACTTTATCCGGTTGACTTGGTTAGCACCCGATTTTAAATTCTTTCCTCTTTGAATTGTTTATCATCAAATCTCATATCATTAAGTCTCTAATAGTCATGGAGTAAAGGTCAACGCATATTTTAAAAAAAATGAGTGAGGCCTGTCAGTGAGAGACTTTGATTCGTTTTCATTCCAACTTTTTGGAAGTTTGCGCAGAAACCGAAGGGCCACCTACGGGACAAGTGCTTGTGCACGTGCGAGGGTCAGAGGATGACAAGCCTGGCTGCACAGCGGTCGGCTTCTCCGTCAGATTAACTGCAGCGTTGTCTTTCCTCTAACAGACAGGCTCACTCACCCTGAAGTCTCTGCTGCTTTCTGACCGACTCCGACTCTTAATTAAACGGCTAACTGGCAAGGTGGGAGGGAAAGGGAAAAAGTGAAAGACGAGGGTGACAAAGCAAAAATAAATGAATTAAAAAAAAATAAAAATATATTTGAACAGGAGCATGAAATGGCAAAGATTGAGAAAGGACGCATTGTCGAAGATGATAAGGGTGAAGTAAAACAGAGGAGAGAAAAAAAAATTCTCAGTGTGATGGGATGTAAAGTGGGATGTAAACAGTGTCCCTGTGCGTGTGTGTGTTTGGGGAAGGAGGGCAGGATGACAGATGAAAGTAGTCAGCCAGGCTTCAGTGTACTTCAGTGTGGGGGAGGGTGCTGCAGCAGCAGCAGCAGCAGCAGCAGCAGCAGCAGCAGCAGCCTGGCTGTGACTCAGCACTAAAATCTGCCACACTCTATTCTCTCTATTCCTCCCTCTTTCTCTCCCCTCTCGCTCCGAAACCAGCTCTTAGTCATTGTACGGAGCGTGTCATTACAGCCCTCGTGCAGCCGTCTGCTGGTCACGACAGTCGTCTGGACCCTGACTGTCCATCTGACTGTGTGTATTATACAATATATATATATAACCCCTGAGCATAACTTTGACAATATATATATAATAATATATATAACCCCTAAGCATAACTTTGATAGCATGACTCCACAATCCCAACTGAAGTTATTTATTTTCAAGTGGTTTTCTCATTAAAATCTCACTAATTATAAGCTTCCTAAAAAATGCAAAAAAAAAAAAAAATTTTTTTAAAAATTAAATCTGCAATATTGTGGTTCATTTGTCTCATATCAGAACAAAACAAGTAAAAAAAAATTTCCAAATGAGCCTCAGTCAAGACAGCGGCACACAAACGGTTAACGGGGCAACTATTAGAAAATAACAGGAAATATTATAGCTAAACGTATCGAAAATGAAAATTATATTTATAGATTTTTTTTTTTTTATCAAGATGGGTGATTTGTCATTTTATTTTAATCACATGCCACGATTTGTTTGGGAACATAAACTGTGGCAGTGTCCCTTTTCTCCCATTCACGTCGACACATAAAAGACTCCGTTAGCTCAACAGCTCGTGGCGTTGCGGTCGTCTGGATTTACTATTCATGAAACTCGAGAACGTTTACTTCCGTTGCCTACACAGAGCGTCTGTGTTGTCATTTCTACAGAATGAGGCCCAGCATTGGACGTTTACTTCCGTTGCCAACACAGAGCCTCTGTGAATGAGGCCCAGCATTGTCCTTGGGTGAAATGCATTGGTTCCTGGGAGTGGACGTGATCTAAGACGGAGACCTTATCTATGGAATACTTCAACATTTTTCAAATATAGAAACAGGAGCACATGTAGTAAACACACAGACACAGAGTCACAACAAAACATCAGTACTCACCGCTGCCCTGACAAAGATGGAGTGAGTGAGAGAGGTACTTCAACCCAGGTGACTGAGATTACACTGATTACCACACAGATTAGCACACAGATTAGCACAGGTGTTAGTTACTGATCTGCTATTTAAAAAAAAAACATTGAATTAAACATTCAATCAAACGGGTCGAATTAAAAAAAAAAAAAAAAAATCTAAAAAAAAATCTTAATTGTGGGCCACAATATTAAATAAATAATAATTATGTTTATTACTAATAATATTTATTTTTACCTTTTTTTCCTGAATAAAATAAATAAAGATTTAATTTTAAAAAATGACATTATTAAAAAAAATGGAATATTAAAATTAAGTGTTGTAAATTAGTCTCCGTGCAAATGAAAAAATTTCGACCACGAAATTTAACCCATCAGGTAAAGTGATATATAATCAAACATATGGCGCGTGGGCCAAAACCGGCCCGCTCGGAGGTTCAATACGGCCCGCTTGCTGAATGTTGAAATTGAAAAAAAATGCTCATTGCATGTTAGTGATGTTTGGTCAAATCTCATTAAATATCTTTTTTTTTTTTCTTCTAATATTCTTGTACGTATTTGCTGGAAAACAAAGGGTAAAAAACGTGGACTTACAAAACAACAGAAGTAACGAAAGCTCTTTGGTTTCAATTTGACGTCGCGTCCTCCCGCGGACCTGTCGTCGTGAGCGGTAAGCAAATGCACGTCAACAAAGACGCGTGTGAAGAATAGCTTTCTGCCTCGCGGAGCCCCGCTGGGGAAAGTGACATTCAATCTGATAATTGAGGTATTGACAGAGTGGTGAGGATGGATGTCAGAGGAGAAGAATCGATCCACGTCGCTCTGCAGCTCCACACCTCACTGGCTCATTTCATCTCGCTCGCTCCAATCCCGGGCTCCTCCGCGTTTCTGTCTTGTCTTGTCATTAGCCTAGCTTCTTTCAAGTCGTTTACACCCGGGGGGCTCACTTTGTGTCTGGTCTCCCGCTCAGAGTAGAGTGAAATGAAAAACCTTCAGCTTATCACTTAGTATTTGCGATTTGGATTTGTATATTTCAGAAAACCATACTCTCAACCAGGGGTGTCAAACATACGACCCGTGGACCAAAAACGGCACGCTCGGAGGTTCAAAACGGCCCGCTTGATGAAAGTCAAATTTCATAATTTTTTTTTTAATAATATACTTGTACTTATTTGCTGGAAAACAAAGGGGAAGAACATGGACTAGGCTCTGGTGGACCACGTAAAATAATGATGTGGGCTGGATTTGGCCCGCGGGCCTTGGGTTTGACATATGTGCATATTTAAATTCTCTGCCTCAGTTCCACTCCCAATTATTTTTCCTTTTTTTTTTTTTTAAATTTTATCGTCATATATATATCAGCTCACGCACCCATACAAAGTAACACTACGTAAGTCATTGTGTCAGTACTTGTTGCTACTACGATCCCGGCAGAACAGAAGTTGCGAGGGGGCGCTGGTCCAGAATCTAACACGCCTCCTGGCTAGTTCAGTGAAGTGGAACAGTTGCGTCTCCCATGTGTGCATATGTATGAGTAGGAAGTCTTAACATATACAGTCAGGAATTCTGGGAAGGATATGACGGTATGTGTTGA
>NW_007585113.1:310010-311628 GCF_000523025.1 Cynoglossus semilaevis | reverse complement strand
TTCTGGGGAAGGTAAGTGTGTATGTGTTGATTTTAAAACCCAAAAAATTTTTCGCGAAACCCCCCCCCCCCCCGCCTCCCCCTGCGCAGCGCCAGTATATGTGTGGGTTGTTGGAACAGCTGCGGTCCCTCCCTCTGCTGCTGTATATGAAGTGGGTCAATAGTCGACGAGCAGAGGAAAGTGATCTGATACAGTGTCGGGGTTAGGAGGAAAGACACCTCTGCTCAGCGTGTGTGACAGGAGAACCGCGGTCTGTTGGAGACTTCAGGTATTTTAACGGTCCAGATTGATCTGCTGATGTAAACAAAAGTATACGTTACGAAATGCGATCATCTTCTCCTTTCAGTTGACTTACGATACAGTGCGAAACCGGGGCCTGTTTAGTTGAACACAACGTGGATATACTCCCAGGAATTGAAGAAAGTCCCAAACAAGAACCTCCTCAACACCTCAGTCTTTTTTTTTTTTTTTTAATAACCCTTGCTTCTAAACCTTTGCTTCCACCTAGTGGAAAATTATATAATTGTAATAAATGCTAGTTTTTTCCGAAAACTATTTAACTTAGATTTAAGTTACTTAAAGGAAATCGGGTCAAATTTACTTTTTTTTTTCAGTCCCTGGACTACGTGCACCACCCCTCTTTGCTCTTCTACCTCCTCTTCATCATGTTACCCCCCTCTCCCCCAGGGATGGATCGACTCCTGTTCCCCTGGCTCCCTCTTCCCTTTGATCTTTTCCTCCTGCTCCTCCGTCTTTGTTGACTTTCATCCTCTTCACCTACTACTACAGAGCGTCTCAGTACGTGTCAGTGTCAGTGTGTTGTTAATCGTACATGCTGAGCTCTCCTGTTGCCGGGGGTTTCCAGTGGTCATTCATCTCTTTTGTGGTCACAATGGACACGTGTGTGTGTGTGTGGGACAACACGTCCGCTGCCCAGTGCCTTTGTTCCTTTTTCATTTGCATAAGTGTGTGTTTGCGTAAATTCACACTGTGATGTGCATGCAAATGTTTCACCTCAGCAGATCGCCGGCCAGATTAGCTGCCAGTGTCTTGCACCTGCCTGTTGCTATGGAAACTGGGGATCCTCTGTGCGTCACCTGTGCCCATGTTTGGTCTGGCTTCCTGCTCCGTTCTATCAGCCTCTCGCTTTTGTCCTGATTCACTGTGTATGTCTCTCTGTCTCTCTACTTGACAACACTGTAACTGAAACGTAAACACACACATGTACATCTGTTTATACAAGCCTGACCGACTGATATGCAACTTCACAGCTTTCATTCTACCACAATTACCATCCGCCACCAGAGGGTGCACTTTCCTACATTTGAGTGTGATATTAAGCAAAAAAAAAACTGCTGATGCTGCTCGTTTCTCCCGTCGGGTAGAAATCATTAGAACGGTCGCTCCTGACGGACACACACCAGTGGGTTGTGCCTTTTTTTTTTTTTTTACCAATTGTATTTCGATGCTATCGGGTACGAGGATGATGCAGCTAATACAGGAGAGTGTTTGTTCTTGGCACACTGCACAGAAAAACTCCACAAGGACTTCAGCCAAGATTGCTAGATAAAGTCTTGGACAGCAGAGCTCCGGTTATCAGAAAGCAGAAACCAGGAGG
>NW_007585113.1:305071-308009 GCF_000523025.1 Cynoglossus semilaevis | reverse complement strand
AATCGGGTGCAGATGATACTGCAGCAAGGAAACAGATCCACAGACACAATAGGAGATGGAAAAGAAACGAGCGCGGAATGTACAGTCACTGGCACTTGAAATATATCTTTTGACATGTCCTTTCTCCTCGCAGCTGCAGTCTGTCCACTACTGTACTCCCGCATCTGTTTTTCTGGCTTTGAATTTGTCTGTTTACCACCCGGCGTTATTGGTCTCGCTATGAAATACAAATCAATATCCTTCGTAATAAAAAAGTCCCAGGCTTGCAGCAAATTGGAATGCGCGGCTTAGAGAGCTGAAGAGATCTATGGCACCGCCTGGGCTGAGCTAATGAATGATGAATCGCCTGCAACACACGGGCGCGCACACACAAAAAAAAATGGTGGAAATTCGTATACACGTAGTTACAGTAAGCGTACGTATACAAATAATGCAGTTCTTTGGTCCCAGACAGTCACGGCGCTCATCAGTTATAGATGTAAACCAGGAGCTGTACAAAGAGGCTAACGCTTCACTAGACGCAGTATTTCCAGGTGGAAACACATACAGGGATTACTGGACACACCGTAGCGTGATATTACAGCTAAATAAATACCGGCCACTGTTCCCGTCTTCTACTGGATTCTCTCGGAGTCCATTGATTTTCTACCACTGATGATTCTCTGGACCAGCGAACCATGGCTTGGCTCGGTGATCTTTCACTGTCCCCGATATCCTGAACTGACTAACGCTTTACTAATCCGTGCCTTTAAGGCCCCAGATTTCTGTGAACCTTCCTGACAAGAGGACGTTGGTGGTTTTTTACTTTCAGCTTCTTCCTTCAAGGGGTCTCCATTTCACCTTCAACCTGAACCTGAATCCCCAGTCCTCCATCATACGGCCATCTTCTCTTTTCCATGGTACTTTGTGTGTACAATCATGTATTTACATAGGTATGTATATACTACATGTATGCCTTCATGTATATTTGTATATGACTGTACATATAGTACAGTACATATGATACTATTATGGTATATAGTTCCAGTGCAATATAACTCGGAACTCACATTCTGGTATATAGTTCCAGTGCAATATAACTTGGAACTCACATTCGCTACGCTAACAAACTAAGGCCCTGGGCAAACTAAGGCCCGGGGGCCCAGAAGAGGCCCGTTCAGCTTTTTTATCCGGCCCGCTAAACTTTTCCCAAATGATATAATTGAATTATATCACCACTATACGTCTGCCTTTTCCCTGCAATACCCACATTTCCCCAGTAGATGGTGCAGAAAATGATCATTTTTCAAAGCATTTTAAAAGCATTTTTTTTGCAAATGTAGTACAATCCAATGTATGGCCACCAACCGGCGAATGTAAACCAAGCTACCGTCATCATCCGCATAACGTAAACCACAGAACGCAATGTAAGTCGAGGACGTGGTAAAACCGAGGACGTAGAATTTAGCCCAGACATAAACAATATAAGTATGTTAAGTTACCTGTTCATAAAAACAACACGAGGACTAGGATATAAGGTGGGGGGGAAAATGGCTGAACGAAACCCAGTGTCAGCCTGTGGATACTTGTCTCCTCAAAGTACATGCAGTTGATGGATTATATGCACGTGTAAGCACATCTGTTAATGTGCATGCATAATTAATGAGAGTCATTCGGTAACAGACATTAATAATGCCATACCGTAATACAGTCAACAGCCTTATAGAGTGTGTGTGTGTGTGTACGTGTGTGTACGTGCCGGAGGGTTGTCTTGGAAAGTCAAGGGTTGGTGTCCTGAGTGCTGACTAAGCGGTGCAGGTCTGGAGCTGGAAGACTGCAGTGCTGCTGGCAACAACAGAGTGATTTGAGCTCAGACTGATACTCAGCAAAGAGGAACGGAGAGAGAGAGTGGAGGGGGAGGAGGGGGGGAGAAGAGGAGGGGGTGATGAAGACAAACAAGGACTGCAACGTTCAGAAGCACAGAAGCTCATATGTGCCACCTCTGAAAAGACACGAGACAGCTGTCATTTTTTAATAAAAGCACGCGACAAGCTACAGCGCGGGAAGAAGAAGAAGAAGAAACCCACAGACGCACGTGCGCCGCATGACCACGGCGGCCCACGCCCTGACAGACACGCTGCGTCATGAGCGACGATCACGGCCCGGCGGCCTTGTTTACTCCCTCTAACCTGTGCGCCCACTGATTGTGCTAGACGAGCCCTCATCTCCTCTCCTCTCCCCGCCCACGCTCCTCTGCTTCTCCCCTCCTCCCTCCCCCCTTCCCATCCATGACTCCTCCTCCTCCTCCTCCTCCTCTTCCTCCCCCTCCTCTTCCAGCCCCTCTAGTCAACCTCTACTGTTTCCTTCTCTCACGTCCCCCTTCTTTCGCCTTTCTTTTTTTTCCCCCCTCACTCTCAGCTCCTCTGCCTCTATATTATAAGCTCTGCTGTTTTTCCGGGGATTTGTTTCCTCCCTTTGTGCTCCCATTTTTTCTTCCTCCTCCTCCTCCTCCTCCTCTTCCTCCCCGGCCGGCCTACTGTCATCACCGGCATCCACTGCCTCCTTCTCTTCTCACATCGTCCCTGTCAACAACCCCACTACATCTCAGACCCTGGACACATCGACCCCCCCCCCCCCCGCTCCCTTCAGCTTTTATATACGCCATCATATAACATGTCCCCATGTCCCATGAGTCCCCATGGTCCTTGAGGACATTGTTACAAATGACGTCTATTTACCGATGGCGGAGACATCGGTGTAACGTTTGACCCAAGACTAAGGTGTCTCTCAGATTGTTTGACTAATGTGTGAATAATGACCTCAGCGCGCGACCTCAACAATGTGAGCGACAAACTCAGCCAATCAGGTCAGAGCTGGTCAGCTATCAACTCACACTAATGTTCCTGTCTGGTTTTTTCCAGCAGTATGTTCTCCGTATGTCGCTGTAAACAACTGAAAC
>NW_007585113.1:301425-304941 GCF_000523025.1 Cynoglossus semilaevis | reverse complement strand
GGGGGGGGGGGGGGGGAGGGGATCAATAAAGAAAGAGAGAAGGAAGTGAAACGGGCCAGGAAGAAGCAAGGACAAAGACAAATGAGAAGGAGAAGACGGATGTAACTGAGACATCTTTGTACAGTGGTGGGGACCAGATATTGGACGGTCACTTTTCTTACTGCAGCAAACGCTCTTAACATGGCACGATGGCGTATTTAAGAATTATAAACATTATTATTATTATTATTTATTATTATGATTATGATGAGAATGAATAATAATTTAACATGCGTTGATATAATATTCTAATATTATTTGCAGCCCAAACGGCGCTAATGTATAACAGTGTAGTCATCAAACCATCAGGAGAGGAGTTGTACGTATTTGGAGAGAGATTATCCAGCAAAATATGGTTCAGTACTGCTCAGATCCGGTGAAGGAAGACTACTGCAGTACTGTCGATGCACAGAGGATTTGACGAAGTTACACTGATCCACTGTACTAGAGCTTAGACAAAGATATGTTTTAGATTTCTTCTGCTTGCCTGTTGCCAAGAGACTCATAGACATTTCCTAGAGATAAGAGTGAGTAAACGATCCCCAGACACAAACATCTTACACTGAGAAAGCTCCAATATTTGAGTTTTACATGTTCTTTTATGAGAGTTTTAAATGCAATCAGACCATGAGAGGATGATACTAAATGATATAAGTTCAACAATATTGTCAGACAGCTCAGTTAAAAAAGGCATTGAGGATAAAAAGATAGATAGATGGATCACCTACATTTTCTTTAAAATATTTAATTTTCAATTTTTACATATATATTTACATATATTTATATATGTACATATATTTACATATATGTATATATGTAAATATATAGGCATATTACAATGAATAGATTAACACAATTAAAGACTTCAAGACTGAACACAGACCTGTTCATTTTTTTTAATTATTATTATGAAATAATTGATTGGATGGGATGTTCATATGAACACAGCACCAGCTTGAATCAAACACCAGTGTGAGTTTCTGTCATGATGGGTTTTTTTTTTTTGGTTCATGTTGATACCTACTTCTAGAAGCAGTAAGTATGAGTAACGAACCTTGGACCTTGTTAAAATTAAAAGTTAAACTGAAATCTGATTAATGATTCCAAATGTTTGTCTCCGTTTCTAACAGACTTACTGTCTACTCTGTGCTTTTAGCTAGCTCCAACGCCGTCCTCTGGGTGTTCTTGCTGTACGGCATCATGAAGTCGTCAAAATCTATCTCCAGGGACAAGAGCTCCTTCCGTCTCTCGATCTTTGACAACAGTTGGCTCGTTGTTGGGGGTTTCCCCCAAACCTGGTAACGGATGAAAAACAGAGGACAAGTCAAAAAAAGAGACAGTATGTCAAATCAAATGACCGTATCCACCCGAGTGTCTCCGGCCTCTGATCAGTAAACTGTGATTTTTACATGGATCAACTCCTGACAGAAGACGTAGAACACTTTTTCTCCACAGGAGGGTGCTGCGGTACACCGATGCGGGTGAGACCTACCGTTTTTGGCACAAAAGTAGTTTCTGCCACGTTAGTTTTTCCTGTGGTGATCCGTGTGTTCTGCAGGATGATGCTGGTTGGATCCTTCACTGGAGTCTTCCCGGTGGTTGTCGTTGATGACTCTGCATTAATTACACCTGCTGCCGGTGCTGCTGCCACAGCCTGTAGGGGGTGGAGTTTTGCAAGTACAAAAATTCATTAAAAAAAATATTGAGATGAGACAAAATGATGTACCAATGTGCTCAACACGTGGTTCCTGATCATCTCAATGTTTAATACATGAGACAGGAGATGCATATTTCAACGTTGACTTGTCTTCACCACCTGCCATCCTCACCGACTAATCACCGATCCCTGCAGTTTGTAATGCTGAGGAATGAGGGGCTCAGCCCTTTCCCTGCCACCTGGAACAGCCTGTACGGCTATAATGAGCTATGAATATCTCAGATAACTTCATGCTTGAGCATCACCTACAGCATATCTCTCTCTACAGCGTTCTTCAAACAGAAAAAATATCAATACATTTTGGGAAATTGCAGCCCGTTTATCGGAAATGCTAATCCGTGGGCGGTTGTGGTGCAGTTGTAACACAACACATCTGGGCTAATTTGCTTACAAGGCCACCAGATCTCTTCGCAGTCCTTGGGTTTCTCATGCTGAAACTGGAGGCCGCCGGCTACAGCGAAGCGTGTTTCACGTTCGGCTCGTGTCGTTTTTGTTTTTTATCTCTTAGATCGGGCTTTACAAATAAGCTTGATGATTTTAGATTTTTTATTTATATTTGCAGCTCAGTATCTTTACCGAAGATTTCTCTAAGATAAGGTTTTATTTCCTGAAATTTGCGTTGAATTTTAACATCGTTTTTCTACGAACCTGACACTCAAACAATAACAACCTCACCTTCTCTTTGGAGGGCTTTGTTATTTGAAGCTTGCTTCTGTTTCCTCTCGAGTTTTCCTTCGGTTTAGGCAGTGAATCCATCTTCTCCTTGACCAAGTGAATTACACGGGAGTCTCCAAAAGCTCTAGCGATGTCAAGGCAGTTTTGTTCTGTGAAAAAAAAAAATAGAGCTAGTTAGGTAACAGAAGTTTTGGAACAGCATCCGCAGTTTCAGGAGCTGTAATTTGATTATATTTTTAATCACAAGCTAACTGCGGATTAATCATGATTGATCAAGGCAACAAAATGTACAGAAATACAGTCAAACCTTTCTTGTTCTCTTCGACGACGCTGGCTCCTGACTTGATGAGCAGGTTCACACAGGCCCGCTGAGAGCTTTGGCGTCTCCGGCAGCGCCGGCCTCCAACAGGAGTCGTATTAGCTCCAGTTGACCCGCGTGAGCGGCGTGGTGCAGGGGCGTCCAGGAGAACTGGTCACATGAATTCACGTCTGCCCTGTGAGGAGTTGAAGACGTAATGTGTTGCTGTGTTTTTAAAAAACAGTATTTGTTAGGGATGTCCGATAATATCAGCCGACCGATATTAGCATAATATCCCGATATTAGCATAATTATGTAGTATTGCATTAGAATTGTAGTAGAATTGTTAATACCCGATAACGCACTGCCTGGGTTTCGCCAAATGATGTGTGCTCTGAAAATAGTTTTGGGGACAAACGGCTGTATATTAAAGCGAAGGTCACTAGATGGCAGCATTGCCGCTCATTTAATTAATCTCATACTCATACAGTGGTTTGTACAGATGAATTAATAAATATTATATATATATAATTTTTTTTGCTAAACAACACTTGTGCATGTACATTTTCAGTGGTACAGGAGTAGCAGATACTGGTAAACAAGCCTAGAGTGCCCCCTAGTGGCTATTAGTGTGAAAATAACAAACACATTAAATTATATATTTTAATATATAGGTCGCAAACCCAGTCAAAGGATGAAATAAAAGTGTGACTTATAGTCCAGAAAATACAGTAATATCACTATGAGGGAATACATTTAAACAACAAGCTTAATTTCTATTTTATAT
>NW_007585113.1:293758-301387 GCF_000523025.1 Cynoglossus semilaevis | reverse complement strand
CCTCGTAGTTGCCGTTAGAGCAGGCCACCATCAGTGGGGTTTTGTAAAACTCGTCCTTGACGTCCACAGGAACCCCGTGATTGAACGCCAGGTCCAGTGACTCCAGGTCTCCACTTTTCACACAATAGTTGACGTTGACAAAGATCTTGTGCGGTTTCTCCACGTACCATCCCGAGTCATTCGCGATGGGATGTTCCGGCGGGTGCTCACGATCAAAGCGACGGCTGTCAGAACAGTTGTAGTACGTCTCGATCATGAAGTCCGGCGGTCCTCCGTCTTGTCTGCGAGGCATTAGCTCCTGTGTCAGCGTGCAAATGGGGAGCGGCAGGAGCAGTTTATCTTTTTTCTTCTTTTTTTTCTTACTCGCTTTGCCGCCCTTTGAGACCTTCTTCTTTTTGGGTAAATACGAGGACAGCAGGAACGGTTTCTTGATGTACTTGACACCTCTCATGAATTCATTTACATTTATAGAGCTGGCCTTCCTCTTGTCGTGGGCTAAAATGACTGTTTGGAGCTGGTCCACGTCAGCCGGAGCGTTGAGTTTTTGTAGCACAGCGACGAACATCTCCGTGGAAACCGTTTCGAATTTGCCTCCAAAGGCCCGGCGCAGCTCAGCCTCGAACTCGTGGGACCAGTCGTGAAGGGTCAGGGGCCAGAGACCTGACAAGAGGGTGATGTTGTTGGATTTGTTGCCTTTCCCCTGTTGCCGCTCTGCTTTTCTCAGCTCCCTGGCCGCTGCCTTGTGACCGGCGTCTTTGGCGATCTGACGTGGCAGGAAACCTTCCTGGTTCTTCAGCTTGGGGTTGCAGCCTGAACACAAGGCATATAATCATACGAAATGTTAGCACTAATTTGGTAACCTAAATACTGTAGATTTACTCTCTAAGATAAACTAAACTATAGTTATATTGTTTTTAAAAACACCTCTCTGTGCCAGGAACTTGCAGCAGTTCGCGTTGCCCGTCGCAGCTGCAAAGTGCAGCGGTGTGCACGCGTCAAGGTTGAAGACGCCCAGGTCTGCTGAGAATGCAGACAGCACCTGGATCACCTGCACACCCAACAGAAAAAAAACCAAACCTCCCTTAAGTACAATTCAACTTTTATACATAAGTTATAATGATCACATTGATCAGTTCATTGATCCAAACTCCAATAGATACTGAACCTCAAAATATCCTCCCAGCGCGGCGTAATGGACTGCTGCGTAGCGTTTGTGGTCCACGGCATTAGGATTCCCACCTTTCTTGAGAATGGCTCTGACAAGCTGCAGGGAACCGGCCTTGGCTGCTTCCATCAACGCCGTGACACCGGTGAGCTGTGAGGAAAATGTGGAAAACATAAAGAGGGAGCTAGGAGGAGGAGAAAGAACAGAGAGATCTTTCCATCTTTGCTTCCTCTTGGTCTCCGACCTGGTTTGTCGCACTGGGGTCTGCTCCACTTTCCAGCATGATGAGACACATGGAGACGCACTGCTGGACCTTTTCACACATCAGCTGGAACACGTGAACCCCCCGCGCGGACACATTATTAACATCTGCCTGGCTCTTCAGCGCCACCTGTAAGCAGCGGGTGTGGCGCTTGGTGGGGTACAAACAGTAGAACAGAACCCCTGCGACGAGAGTCGTACACACATAGAAGAGCGGCGTCAGATAATCTGAGTCAATTCAAACACTTCCAAATATTTCAGATACTTTTCAAGTACAGCCGAGTCACCCGAGGGTCAGCAGACTGCTGCATTGGACAGGACAGGGTAATTACTCAACATGCATCTCGTATGCCCAAAAAAGGTCACATGACACTGATCTTATGGACCATGTCAGCATGTCCCTGTAACTAAATGCCTGTTTATAACTACTAGCGCACAAAGGCCGTACGGAGTACTACAGTCGAGGGCTTCTAAGGCCAAGGTTTTAGACACACACACACACACAAAAAACAAAAAAAAAACGTTGGACGCTGAGTCTGTTACTTTTTGTATTAACAAATGCTGTGAAGATATGCAATTTTTTTTTTTAAGCTTAACTTTTTAGTTTGTCCATTTCCCTGAGTTTTCTCAGGACAACATGAGCGCTAGCGTGACCTCTCCTGACACCACAGACAAGGATGTGTTGATAGTGTTGGGACCTGGCCCGGCGGGTCCTTTGTGAATGCATGAGGGTATCAGGTTACTCAGCATGTTTTACAGGAGAGCATCACCTCTGGGTCGGGGTGAACTGTAATTATGCATGTCCACCTGAACTTACACACATGCACAAGTTGTTTTGGTGTTTTGTGGGCATTTCAAATAGACAATGCATTACGTAGCCTCTAATTATGAACGTATTACAAATATACAGTATGTCAATTTAAAAAGATTTATAACTAAAAAAAATTCAAATTTGTCCTTGTTGCAAAACATGTGGCACTTTGGAATTAAATGCTACGGTGAGTTGTTTTCTAATGAATTCATTTTCATATTGGTCTTGTCATTTTATTCCGTCCTATTCATTCACCCGACCTCGGAGGCCTTGAAATTATAGTCTCACATTATACTGTAGTTTTAAAAAGGTTGGATACTTCTACTTTGATTTACTTTACTGACTAAATCAGGCATGGGCAAACTAAGGCCCGGGGGCCAGATGCGGCACGTTCAGCTTTTTTAATCCGGCCCGCCAAACTCTTCCAAATGATTTTCTATTATCAATATACTTCTGCCATCTCCCTGCAATACCCACGTTTCCCCAATAGATGGTGTAAAAACATCAAAACAATCACCTCTGCCTTCTGTGTCTTGGATTTTCAGGTCTGCTTGATTTTGCGTCAGCACTGCCAGTATGGAGTCGCTGCCCAACTGGGCTGCTAACATCAGCGGGGTGACACCTGTCCTGTCCTGGATGTTGGGGTCAGCTCCCTGGGAGAGGAGGAAGCTGACCAAATCTGTGATGGACCAGAGAACCTGCAGCGTCATTTTGGAAAATACTCCAAAAAAAATACAATGATCAAAACACAAGGCCATTTCAGACCAACAGGAGTGTATAGTTGAAAAACATATAATATATATATATATAATTTCTAGTACTGCAATACTTCTGGACAGAGTCAGAAATTTTATTTAACAATGTCCAAACTTAAATACTTCAGAGGTCATACTAGGAACTAGGAAGAGAGTGAGCGAGAGAGGTAGATACACCCAGGGCACCAGGTGAGAGGAGTGAGGCTAACGAACAGGTAATCGCAGCGACCAGGTGAGTGTGATTGAACTAATTAACCCCAGGGAAACAGACAGAGAGATAAACAGACCTGACAAGTTACTGTAGTCTAGCGCAGTGTTTCACACACTTTTATCAACGTTTGTATTTTAGAGTTGAGACACTCAACTAAAATGAATGACATCCATCATTACACCTCTAGAGGGAGCCCAAATTCCATTGATGGTACAAGTGCCATAGTTTGAGTCCCCATGATGATGATCTACTATGCCACCATCATGTCAGATAGTTGTGTTATTTTCAGATCTGCCTTATCCCCTCACCTTGGTTTTTTGCAGAGACGGCCACATGTAGTGCCCCCGTGCCGTCCTTTGGCTCACAGAGGTTGATTAGGTTCTCTACCCCGAGCTTTACCAGGTTCTTGATCTGCTCTGTATCTGCTTCGCGGACACACTGCAACAGGCGATAGATCTGGAGGACCTGCAGGCGGCCTTCTGCTACTCTGCAATGTTTGGTGGGGATCTGGAGAGGCTGAGAGAGAGAGACAGAGAGAGAGAGAGATACTGTAATGGAACTAAATTTGTAAAATTGTAGTGTATGAAAATATTTAGTAATTTGAGGCATTGAGCAAGTAATTACAGAAACTATTTTTTTTAGGACTAGTAATGTAGAAAGTAATTTTACTAAGTCACGAAAATGCAAACAAATTGACATAATTGAAGTACATAAACTTGTACTGTTCTGTTGATATATATTATACACCAAAAACACGCTAGTTGCTATCTGGCATGCTAACTTACACAGTACAATATATTCAATACTCCTGTAGCAACTAAAAGGAAAAAAATGCTAACTATCTCAACGTGACGCCAGTACTACACTAATACACCGGTAAAACAGCAGTTATCCTCACAACGTTAAGTCTATTTTTTTTATTTTTTAACCCGAGCTTCTTACCATTCTGGAAAATTCTTTGGACAAGTTCTTCTCATACGAGTGACGTGCGCAAAAAGCTTGACCAAAGCTACAGAATGTGTTTATGTTTTAATGCCAAAGCTCAAACCTTTCACTGTGCCCGAGCCGGAGTGACGAAACAAACTCTGTTCCATGGCAACGCAACGCCTAAAATTCCGGGCAGGACATGTGCGTGCGCGCGCCAGTGCGGATGCCCAGGCGTGTGCATACGCGCGATGAACCTACAGCAACAGACCACAGTGCAAGTGCTGTACAATACTGCCATCTAGCGGCTTCAATCATTATAGCAGTGTTCATCCCGGGGAAAAAAATGGGATAACACAACATGGCACACAGCCTGTCACTTTTTTTATTTACATTACATTTATTTATCAATATTCTCGCGCTTACGGGAGCTTCTTTTCCGTTTTTACTTTAAAATAACTCACTAAACGAATACATTATATCCAAATAACCTAGCCAAAAGCTAAAGTAGCTGTTTTTAGCTACTCCAGGTTAAACAATGACACATTTGACAACAACTGTGTAAAATAGTATTTATATTGGTGGCATATGTGACCAAAACAAACAAACAAACAAACAAACAAACAAAACATGTACAGTACCAGACAAAGTGAGGCAGTAATTCATAAAAAATCTCTTAAGGGGACAAACAGCTGAACAATATTTACATTCCTTCATGGTTATACAAAGCCAAACGTATTCCCACACTTAACACAGGCAAAGACAAACTCATGGTGACCAACCCTAGTATGCAGCTTACAATGTGTTACTAACATAAATACAATGTAACGTGTGAGCAAAATATGGTGCACTGTTCTTTTAAAACTCTATTCAAAAATTATCTACAATCTCACAATGTTTCAGCACAAATTTTCCTCCTGGAGTTTTTGATATAAAATGTTGTGTACGTAGCGTACGTATATCGAGTAGCTTTACTAATTATTACTGAGTTTAATGTTAATATCCACTTGAAAACAGACTGAGGATTGTGGGGACTTTTTCATGGCTATTAACAGGTCAGAGAAAAAAAAATAAAATCCAGCTCTTCCCTTTTTGCCATGTAATACGAAGGTCCTGCTGACGTCAGGTTCAAAAATCCTGCGGTTTCCCGCCTGAATCATCGGTGACTTCATTTGTGATTTTCCCTCTTCAGAATAGTGGTTTGGATTGTGTCCTCTCCAGCTACATCACCGTGAATAACATCCAAGATGGTTGGGTTTTCAGCATTGGGTTTCATGGAATTTGTTTGTGGTCAAAAATGAAACTGTCAGCAAAAAAAAAAAAGGAAAGTACACTTGATACCAGAATAAGCGAAATGTGCCAAAAAAACAAACAAACAAAAAAAAAACAACCTTACATCTGAAATATGTATGAAGCATCCGAAAACATGTGAGCTGAATATAAAAAAAAGTTCAACCACAGAGCAGGTTTTTTTTTAGCCAAACCTTGTGTGGCATTTCCACAACACTCTAAACCTCGTGTGGCTTTTTTTTATGAAAAAGATGAAGAATAAACAAAAATCTCTCTCCTCTAAACATTTTCCATAAAACTGTAAAACAGACACTGACGTGGATAGAAATGAGTTATTTTCCTCTCTTTGGCAAATGAGACGTTAACTTTTCTTCTCTCCTGTTGATCAGGTCAAGTTATTTCGGTCTTTGTGTCCGCTCAGTGAATGGCTGCATCTCCTGTCGTGTCGTTTCAGCAGAACGATCAGCTGCTGACTGTCAATTCATCAAATACGACGACGTCCGATCAGACGGTCTGGTAGAGCAGCATCCCGCTGAATATGGTTAACGGCTCGGAGGAGTACGCCAGTTTGCCCGTGACGAGGTCGATGCAGACGGTGTCGCCGGCCTCCATGGGCAGGACGATGTTGAAGACGGCCAGAGCTCCGGGAATGTGTTTGGCCTCTGCCATGGGTTTCTCTAGACCTTCGGGCTGATACCCGGCCGAGTCCACCCGAGCTATGCCGGTGTTGGACTTTGAGAGCACTGCTTCGATCTTCATGTTCTTGTGGCCTGTGAGAATACCGCTGAAGAAGTACTTCCCGCTCACGGGAGCCGTGAAGTAACCTGGAGAACACAAGGAATAGGAAGAGAATGTTTATTTAACTGATTCCTAAAAACGTCTAAAAATAATTTAGTGTAATTTCTGTGTTCTTCATGGAAATATATTGGCCTGTAAAGTTCTGTACAATCAAAAGAGCGCCCCCCTGTGGTCAGTATTTGATTACTTTGATACATTCACATTCACATTCACACCTGTAGTCGGCGGGGGAGAGTGAGAGAATGACAAGGTTCATGAATAGTCCTCAATTTCTGGCATCGCAGTACCTCGCCACGCCACATGGAGTGCTGAGGTTTCGAGGCTAACTCTACCCAGTCTCTCTGTTTGACAGTAGGTCTTCGTGTGACTCACCTGTTTTGGGATCGTACACATTATTCTCGTTGACGAAGATCTCATTAAACACTATGGTTCCCGGATTCCTCATTGGACGAGTCAGCGCTGCCGAGAAGGACAAGCGAGGCACGTGGGCATCGGACCCTGGAAGTCCTAATTGGAGGAGAAGAATCCAAGAGTTCAACTGAGGCATGATGGAAAGTGTAGTAAACAGAAATACTGCGTATCGAAGTGAATTAAACACAGGACATACCCTGTTCTCCTTTGAGACCTGAAGGAAAAATCAAAGACAAAACAGACAGTTAATCAGTGATGTCATCGTCTATTTGCAAACAAGTAGCTCTTTGTATCACTAAGTGTCCTTGAAGTAGCTCGCAAGAAAGTTTCAAGAAAGTTGGTGACCCCGGTGGTGATGTAGCGGTATTTACCTGGGGGTCCTAGAGGCCCCTGTTTGCCTTCTCTGCCTGCTGGTCCTACCCTGCCTTGCGGTCCTACAGGTCCTTGGAGTCCACGCTCGCCTTTCTCTCCACGTGGACCAGGCAGACCAGGGGGACCTGGATGGAAGAGTTAGATCTTGGTGTTTTTCAAACCACTTACGCTGGTGGATGGAAGAGTTAGATCTTGGTGTTTCTCAAACCACTTACGCTGCATGTCACCGTCGTTGGTATTAGCCTGTTAGCCAACTAAGAATATTAGCTTATTTATTAGCAAAATCAACACCGTACCACAGTACAATGTTGATTTTGCTAATAAATAAGCTAATTTCTATTTAATTTGTATTAATAATTGTATTTTGTATTTTATTTTTAATAATTGTAATTATTATATAATTAGTATTATATATAATATAATATATAATTATTATAATTATTATATATTATGTAATATTCTGGAGTTCAGGGATAATATATAGATATATATTATAAATAGATCTATATAGATATATTATAAATATATCTATATATAAATACATATATAGCCATTGATCTTTTACTATACTTTTACATACATTATTTTACGCGCTGCCATTGGTAGGCGACCCATATTTTGAGAAACCTCA
>NW_007585113.1:281892-293732 GCF_000523025.1 Cynoglossus semilaevis | reverse complement strand
ACTCCCTGGTGAGGTCCACCACGGACGAATTCAGCCGTTGTATCTTGTTGTTGACATTCTCCAGCTGTACGTTCTGGATTCTGTTGATAAGATCTCCCTGGGACGTCACCGTGGCGTTGAGGCCGTGAACGTCGTTCCACAGCACTGTCACGTGTCGGCTGAAACCCTCCTCGATCTTCTCCAGACCGTCCGAGAAGGAGTCAAGGTGAACGCACGATCCCTCCAACACGGCCAGCCTCCGATCCAGGCCGTCGGTGGCCAGTCGACACTGACCCATCTCGGTCACGTAGTTGCTCCTGAAGATCTGAACGTCCCTGTCCAGGCTGTCGATGCGAGTCTTGGAGTCGTCGACGTGCTCGCTCAGCTCCGTCTGCAGGTCGTTTACCTGGCGGAGAAACGAGAAACTTGTTAATGTGTGTGTGTTTTGGATTCGCTTCCTTTGTCCACAAAGTCCTGTCAAAATATACGTTTCCCTGCTCTGTCACTGTTTATTTTTCTACAGCATCTACACACACAGACCATGTTATGTGCTAAAATGTTTTTACAGCTATAACAATATTGTTGTTTTTTTTGTTCAGATCGTAAATGACGATGAGGTTTCAAAGAAATGTTGGGGAGTTAATGGAAAAAATAGTTACTACCCTACACAAAAAAAAAACAACAACAGTTTGATGAAATAACAGACAAACAGTTTTAAAAAGGCTTGAACTTGAACCTCTTCATTTCAGGGTTTTGAGGTTTATTCTTCATCACGGGGCTTTGAAACCCCCGCAAAGGTTAGAGGAAAAATGCAAAGGTCGCGTGTGTTTACACGAAAAGAACGCAGGGGAGGTTCAGCTCTACGACTTGAATTTAAGACTTCTGCACAACGTAACCGACCTGACTGTGAACACGGTGGGAATCTGGACGAGTCGTTCTGTCCAAATGACAACGACTCTGCCGGGCACGTAGTCTTCCCAAACGTTTTTTAATATTTCAAAAGCCACAAACCTTCATGACCCAAGTCAATAGACATTATTCGTAAACTGGTCCCCAAAGAAAAAAATTCTTGCGACCCACCACGACCCTGTCTTTGAGAAATTATGTTCTAAACTGTTCCCTGTACAAAACTGGGATTTTTTTTTTTGACTCCTGATTATTTTTCACCCACCGGTTACTGACCTCCTGATCGGAATTCGACTTGATTGGACATAATAATATTAATAATAATTAATAAAATTACATAACATGGAAATTATGAAATGAAAATATTGTATAATTAAGGCTGGCAATTTACATTTGAGTTTGAACTAGATATTGTTTAACGAGGCAACACAAACACTTGTTTACTTTTAACGCCCTTAGGGGGCGATAGTGCACCTAAGGTCAGATTCCCAGCCAGAAGAAGGTGCAGAGGATTTTTGCACATGAAGACTTCATTTTCTATTCTATTCTATGGGCTCAAATGAATTGCACCAATAAACCCCTTTGACAAAACCCCTTTCAAAATAAAAGTCTCCATAAATACAAATATGAACATAAAAATGTCTGTCCACCTACCACAGAAATAAGGTCATCCTTATTGGCGTTCAAATCAACCAGCAGGTGGTCATGTGACTGGACAGTCTTTCCCAGACCCTTCAGAGTGTTATTAATGGAGTTAAATGTGAACATCACCCCCGCCAGCTCTCCCTGGATGGACCTCAGGTCCCCTCCCAGTCTTCCATTGTGGACCTTGTGACCGTCCAGGCGTTCCTTCAGGTCGTTTATGTTCACCTTGCACTGCCCCGTGCACTCCTCCACTTCCTCTCGGAGTCGCCCCACCTCCTCCTGTAGGTTCGAGCACACCTGAGAGCACACCGATTCTCCAGAGTCCACTCTCCGCCGCAGATCGATCAGCTGCGTCCTGCACAGGTCCAGGCTGGTGTTGGTGGAGTTGGCCAGCGAGATCAAGTCGTCCTTCACGGTCCTGCAGACGGAGCACTCCTCGAATCGCCGCCCCAGCGTCTCCACCTCCGTGACGACGCGGTTGAAGTTCTCGCCGTTCTGCCCTGTCGCGGCCACGATCTTTTTGACGCTGTCCGTCAAGTTGATCACCCTGTGGACGAGGGAGTCTCCCGACACGGACATGTCCTTCAGTTTGGTGTTAAACTTCTGGATCTCGTCTTGATTGGCTACCACCCTCCACTCCAGGGTTTTCACGGTCTCGTCGGTCTGACGCCCGCTTCCGTGCGGCCCGCACGTCTCGTTGCACATGGCCGCGGTCGACGTCAAACGTCTGTCCAACGCGGTCGTGATGTTCTCCAGTCGACCCAGGCGTCGACTGTGGTCCCTCACCGTGTCCCCGAGGACGGAAACGTCCAGGTCTACTTTTCCTATCTTGAAGGTGTGGTCGTCCAACTGGGTGAGGACCATGTTACGCAGCTGCGTGACGTCTCGCTGGACGCCGTCCTTCACGTTGTTCCCGGTGTTCGTGCACCGCTGCTCCGTCTTCCTCATGGTGTTGTTCAACCTCTTCTCCAGTTCTCTCAGCCGGCCGTTCAACCTGTCCTCCGTCACTTTCCCCTTTCCTCCACCCGTCCCGGCAAGCTCCTTGTCCAGGCGCGCTTTAACGGTCTCACATCTGTCAGCGGTAGACGCGACTCTCGCGTCCACGTCGGAGAGCTTCTTTTCGAACTCGGCGATTGTTTTACAGCAGGTCTGAGAACGCTCCGTTTCAGTGCGCGAAATTTCCAGGCTCTGCCTTAAGTGCTGGTCCATGGAGTTGAGCAGCTTTTCAAGGGCCCTGATCCTCTCTCTGTCCTCCTGCTGCTGGCGCCTCAGGTCCTCCACTCCAGCCTGAAAGGAAAAGAGGAAAAAAGAGGCTGATTTTCCAGACTAACGGGAGCAACTGGTAACAAAAACGATAAAGGTCTAGTGCAGGGGTGTCAAACATACGGCCCGCGGGCCAAAAACGACCCGCAAGGTGGTTCAATCCGGGCCGCTTGATACATTTGAACGTTTGGTAGTAATAATTTATAATTTATTACCAAACGTAAGATTCGCAGAGACACTTTGTAAAGCCATTGCTGCCGCTGTCATTTCACTTGGAGGCTGTATCGGTTTTATGATGTTTGATAGACAAAACAATTGAACTTTAAAACATAAAAACATAAATCATTACTGACATCTAGTGGCACACGAACCAGAAGTTTGACACCCTCATCCTAATCAAAAAGCTCTAATATTTATGTTGATATTTTAAGTCTTATTATTAGTCTGCACTCTGTTCTTGGAGTACAGACTGCTACATGGCTGTTTCGGATTACTGTAACGACTACAGTACAGGACATGTGGGACACATCTGTCTGCCGTTCCTTGCTTTTTGCAGCAGAAATCACTTCCAGATCACTACTGCACTGCAGCAAAGCAGATGCAGGAATTTAATACCGCTCTCATCATGTGACGATACGTTTCATTTTACCCTTTATGAAATGATTTGCCCTATTGACGGGACTTTTCCATGTATCGAGTAATACAAAAATTTCACGCGTCTTCTCATCAGCCACGGTGTCGGACACCCAGGACGGACCTTCGGAGGACACTTTCATGTGGCCCACATGTGTGCAAAAATGTCACATGAGTGTGTTCTGCACCTGGTTGCCAGATCGGACTCAAATTTGGCCAAAGTATTAAACATGACAGGAAAGAATGACAAACAGTTTTCACATTGGCCGATGACATCATTTCCTGTCTGTCATTTTTCTCGATTCCTACCTGGCAGGAAGAGCAGGACAGAGACACCCTTCTCTCAAGCTCGGTCAGTATCTCCTCCTTCAGAGTGTTCATCTGGTTTCCTCTTCCTCCTCCTCCTCCTCCTCCTCCTCCTCCTCCGTTCGGCCCATCCAGTTCGTTGCTCCCGCCGTTTACCAAGTGGTTGTTGATGGTCAGCAGAGTCTGATCGTGGACCTGCAGTATCGACCATGAAATAAAATATGAAAACACATTTCCAGGGTTGGTGGAAGAGTGGCTAAACATGGGCTCACCTGTGTTCTGTTGTACAGATGGTCCAGCTTGGTCTGGATGCTGTTGATGGTCTCTTTCATGTGCGGCTGAGCTGAATCCGCAGGGACAACCGCTCCACTCAGACCAGGCCTATGAATACAGAGATAATGATTTGGTAAAAAAAAAAAAAAAAAAGATTAACATTCAATTGAGATTCACTTAGACTCGTACGTCCTGAGTTAGAGATTAAAGGCAGACGTTATTTACGTTCCGCCAAACTCATTATCCATCACTTTCAATCCCGCCGTTAGCAAAACAGCTGCGATAAATATTGACAAACAGGAAGGGAAACGCAGCGCCTGCCTCGACGTGCTGTGTTTGAGTTCCCTAAAACGCATTTGCAAACACTGCGCAACGTGAATTCAAACGGTGCAGGAGACACTTTGAGAACAACAGTCGGAGCACGTACAGTTTCTGGTTTATGTCATTGATGGTGGTCCGCATGTTGTAAAGGTCTTTGGTAAGACCCCGGATGGTGTCCTCCAGTTCTCGCATCTTCTCAGATTCACCTTAAATGACAATATATAAATGGATAGCATTAATAAAAAAAAAATTTTAAAAAATGCTAAATTTCAATCTGTACTAAAACTATCAGTGTGATGTTAAAAAACAGTTTGATATTATTTTACAATTTTTTTTTTTTTTTATAAAAGGACATTACTATATGTACCTTTTTTGATCACCCCTACCTTCTCCTCTCTGGCCGCCTCCTGTGTTGAAGCCTGTTTGTGTGACTCGAGGGCGCCCCCCGTTGACCTTAGTGTTAGTGGTCACCTGTGGACCCTCGTGGCAGTCTTCCCCAGAGTATCCGTGGCAACACTTCCACTCCATTTCTGTCACCATCTTGTAGGCTACCTTATACCTCGGCCATTTGTATGTCCGATAGCTGAGAAAAAGAAAAAAAAAAATGAAGTCATTAATTATTTATAAAGCAATCATTTGAAGGAAAGTTCAGCCAGCAGAACCACTGCTGACCAACAGGGGACAGAACTCTCACTTTGATTGAGTAGAGACTATATTAAAAAAATGTAAGAATGTTAGAAAATCTTCATATTTAATGAAATATGATTTCACTAAATATCACGATGATGAAGTGTTTACACTTTTTCTACTTTCAAAATTTATCAATCGGCCCGGATTGAACAACCCAGCGGGCCGATTTTGGCCCGCGGGCCGTATGTTTGCCACCGCTGCACTGAATTCTGGAAACACTAACAATGATTGTGACACAGCAGATGTACAGTACCATTCCCCCTCCAGGTTCGCTGAGTGCACAACTATTACAATTTAATTTATGTTCCTTTGAACTTCAGGCCGACTTTGGGATCTGAGGAGATTAAAGTCGTGCCAGGGAATTACTGTAAGATTGAAAAATTTGTAGCCCAATCTGACAACCGCGTCAACGACCAGATGTCGGCGAACCCTGCGATGCACATAATCACTGTTTTATCAGTGTCTACGGCCTGTGATGAATGGACTCTGAAAATGCTACATGCTATTTTTGTCCCAGTTTCCAAAGAGCTCGTCCGTGGGGTCCTGAATGCTAACTTCACGCTCGTAGAGAGGTTCTCTAAAGTGAATTATGATTGTTTTATTTGGAAATATGTTCTTTATTATTGTGCCATTCTTCTAAAACCACTGAAGAAAGCCCCCCCAACCCCCCCCGCCCCCCGTCACATCAATAGGCTAAATAAAGCCGGGTTGGCCCGAGAGTCTCCAGAAGGATTTACAGCAGCATCACAGGCCCGCGAACAAGTCCCTACTGTGACACTTAAGCAGGTTGTTCTCACTTTTTTGCCAATCCACAAACGTCACGGAAGGTATTTGAGCACCGTTACTGTTGCCATTGAAAAGATTTCATCTGCCAGCACGCTGAGAGAGCGTGAGAAACAGAAATCGCAACGTTCTCTCTCAGAGGCAAAACAATAACGGTGCTTATAGCGGACTTCTGGAGAGCTAGTGAAAAAAAAAGAGGCAAAAGCAAAGACGTACAAAGTAGAAAAGGAGAGAGACGGGGTAAGAAGGAGTCATTCTTTTTGCAGGGAGAGACACTAGACTGCGGTGTCTGGAATCCCTGCTGATTTCATTCTTAGCATAGCCCAGGTTTAGGCCACGGTCCTGGGCAGAAACTGGAGATTGAGTAGAAAGTCCAGGGTCTTACACCTTGGAGGAGTTCAAAAGGGCAAAAAAAGCAATTTGTAACAATAACTCACTCAATCACACGTACAGTAAGCTCACTCCAGTGGTATTACGTTAAATGTAGGGATGTCCGACATTAACTCTTTCGTCATCCGATATGTCAATATTGTTATACATTTAATTTTTGATTCCGATCAACCAATACATACAAACCACTGTACGGATGTATGGCAATTTAATTTTTGATTCCGATCAACCAATATATACAAACCACTGTACGGATGTGTGGCACCAGCATTTTGCATACAATCCTCTGATTAATAAAATCAATGAATAAAATGACCTGCAATGCTGCCATCTAGTGGCTTTCACCTTCATATACAGCCGTTTTTCCCTAAAATTATTTTTAATTTGCACACCTCATTTAATGAAACCCAGTCATTGCGTTATGGGGTTTTCATTATTGGAGGAAAAAAAAACGATAACGATTCTTAAAGATATTACCGAATTATGCTAATATCAGGATGTCCGATAATATCGTCCGACCGGTATTATCGGTGCCAATCAGATTTTTAGTTCAATATTGAGCGAGTGACTGCAACGGGTTTTTCACAGTTGAATGAAAATCAAGGGCACCAAAATATGGGTTCCAAATACTCACGCCACTCGTGGACACTGTCCCCACGTACAGCGTTGGTAGTCTGGTTTAATGTAGGTCTCCACCCCGTCCTCCATCACACAGCTCACAGTGCGTGTCACCACATAAGCACACCAGTTCCTGGGAAATCAAAGACACAGACAGACATACAGGGATAAAGGCGATGACAAATCCAATCGTGTGACGACTGCCTTTTCGATCAGTAAATGAGTAAACCTTAGTGGGAACAACGTTACAGGCATTCCAACCCCACCCCCCTTCACCCCCCCGACTTACCGTTTAGACTGACTCAGTGCACTTAAAGCGCTCTGTTTGCGGGGCCAGCACTAACAGAGACGGAGCAGTTCACCTCAAGTTCATGAGGCTTTTGGAACCAAACGACTATCGGCAAAAGCTAACTGCCGCTGAAAGTTGGAGATTTAGAGAAGTAGCTACTTTTCTATGTCCGTGTTTGACAGTGTTGGGGAAGAAAAGCCTGCCTCTGCTCTTCAGTTCCAGGCTGAAGAATGAGATATCTTGGGAGATCAATTCTTTCCAAATTCCTCGATTTGATTGTAAGCTTTCTGAATGCTGCGTTGACTGTTTGAGATCAGTATCTCCAAAAACCACACGTTCATTCGGTGCACATGGCAGATCGGTTCAGGATAACTGTATGATTCCAACAATGGTCCAATTGTATACCTCTACAAACCCCCCGATCCAGTGTTTCCAAACTTTTTTCCTCCCTGGCAAATATTTTAATTCAAAACACAGATGGCGCACCATCAAATAAAAACGTCACAAAATTGTTATATAATGAAAAATAATGATCGACTAGTTTCAATTTCAGTTTATAATTCAGGTATGCAGTGTAAAACCTGGGCCTGTTTAGTTGAACACAACCCTGATATACCTGCACGAATTGAAGAAAGACAGAGAAGATCGTCTTCATCATTTATTTATATTTATATATATTTTTTTTTAAACATATTGCACAATATTGACGTAATGAACTCTTAAGAGGAAGACGCTGGGTGGGTTTTACCCAAAGCCTTTCGTGCAAAAGGCTTTTAAGTACTGTGGGATTCTGGGTAGTCTTTAACACTCAGCTTTTAGGAGGTCTGCCCACAGAGGTTTAACGATGTTTACTTTCCAACAAAAGCCAATGTAAAACCTTCACCTCGTTTCTCTTGAGCGACAATCGACTGGGGATTACTCCGGGGTGGGCTAGGTAGTATTTTCTTTTTTTAAAGAGCAGTACTTTGTGTATTTCACTATTTTTAATGCCTTGTTGTTGTTGTTTTTTAATTAGGTAAGGTGCTTATAGGGTGAAAATAGTTATATTTAATAGACAGAAATAACATTTAAATCTTCATATGGCACTCCGCTGCTGTTTTTTTTTTTTTTAAGTAGCTTCAGCTAAGCTAACATGGATTTTAATGTTTGTATTTTTGAACTCATTCATCATTTTGCTGGGAAAACTCTCTTTACAGACATTCATAAGGCTATATATATATATATATATATATATTTATATATTTATCACATGCTGACCTAAAATACTTGTAGTGGAAATACTTCAGCTGTCACATATATATGAAGTCTTGGCAGTGGCACTGCACAAAGACAGTCAGATTTTTCTTCTTCTGCCAGAGTCTATTTCAGATCTGTATAACGGCATAATTAATGTAGTGATGAGGAAGAGGCACAGACTGCGGTCTGCGGTATATTGTGGTCGGGCAGACGACAAATGCATAAGAAATAGTGCCATTTGGCACAAACATGAATCCATCCGTCAACTATCCGAGGCCGCTCTTTGTCCAAATACAGAGTTGATCTCCAGTCAAACCAACCACCACGTTGACAGTTTTCTACTGTAGAAAAAAAAAAAATCATTTGAATGATTTTCTTTTTTCATGCATTTCATGCAACTCATTACAACTCCGACTGGAAAAAGTAGTAATGACATCATCTAGTTCAGAAATACTTGATTATACTTTTAAGCCTCTTAAACAGGGCTGTCAAATATACGGCCCGCGGGCCAAAACCGGCCCGCTAGTGGGTTCAATCCGGCCCACTTGATGAATTTGGAAAAAATAGCACGAAACACTTCATGTTCGTGATGTTTTGTGAACTATATTTTCTAATATACTATAAGTATTTGCGGGAAAACATAGTAGGGAAACATGGACTTATTGTTATTTATAGGTAATTACGTTACCTAAAAAGAAAAAGTACCTATCCTTGAACTGTTTTGAATCCACATCTTACACAGTTTCAAACTGCTTAACCAATCAGAAAACAGTCCCCGTTCTCTTACAACCTCACGTGAACTCTAAAAATCGCCGTCGACAGCAGATAGACGTAGGACACCAAAGGCTGTCAGTCACTCTCTATCATCATTTTCACATTAGTCCAGGTCCTTATCCACCCCTGTTTCCACACTGGACTATTACGGCCCATTAGCGTCACTCATTCAATCATTCGAAGAAAAAAGGAGCTCATGGAAAATCGCTGGAACATACAAGAGGCTCCTTCATGCCTTAAAGTCGATCAGCAGTCATCGTCTCCCTGACCTCTGTCAGTTGGTCAGCCCCGTCTGTTAGTCTGACCCTCATTCTTTTTTTTTTCGTCAGCCCCGTCTGTTAGTCTGACCCTCTTTTTCTTTTTTTTGTGTCTACATTCATATCTGTCACTCTTCTTGTTCTCCGGCTCTTCACGTTTTCGCTTAATCTTTTTCCTTTGCCCGACAAAATCTGCTTCATTCTTTCCATGCTTTTTTTTTGTTACATTTGCCGTTCCACTTCATCCCCGTCCAACAGTGTCGTCCTGTGTCTGTTTACCTCTTTTTTCCCCCCTTCCATCCCTAATCCTCCCCTTCATTCCAGAGTCCATCTGACCAAAGAGGAGTTCATCACAGCGCTCTCCTCCCTATTCCCTCATGACCTGATGTTCCGCGCTGCTCCTGTACGTGGGAAAATAAAAATGACCAATTAGCTGTCAGACTCCCTAATGCAAAGGTTTTTCCCCCCAAGTCAGTTTGATAAGACTTTTAGCTGAGGTGGCAAATGTTACGGAGCTGGAGTGGACGGAATCAATCCATAGATCCGTTCCGGCTTGTGTAAACAGTCCGCGCTGCTAGCTGTGGCGCGATAGTGTTTAGGAGGTTTTCCAGCCAACATTCGGAGCCTCAAAAAGAGTAAATCTTGGCTTTAACGCCTTGCATTGTCTGGGCCGACGGCGTTCGTGCCTTCAATGCCCCGTATCACAAAGAAAAAGTCATTAGTGGTTGCGTGAACTTTACAAAGGGTCTGGTAAACTTCCAGTGAACTCTCCGCGAACTCTGTGTTGAACTGTGTGACCTTTATTCATGAGTCAAATAAGAGATGGATCATAAGGGGACCGGAATGTCAGAGGAATGTTTTCAATATTTGCAGATACATAGTATCCATTCCACGATAATCTGAGAATGTATCGAGGGCTAAGGGGAGGGAGTGGTCTGTATAGGCTCAAGATATCCGATGAATATATGGTATGGTCCTTTTTAGATTCCTCTGACTGACTAAATAAAATCTAGGTGCATTACCGCCACCTACTGGGCTGGAGGGTGTAAATCAGTTATATAAATACACGCGCGCAAACATACACGTGTGTCCGCATGACCTTTAGCTTTTTCACAGTGACATATTATTAAAGCGATTTCACATTAGTCCTGCATTTTAGCTTTTTTTTTTTTAAACCCCAGGGCCTGAAACCAGATGCTCTTGATTAAAGTGCTGAAAGTGAAAGTCACTTTATGTACTTAGATTGGTTGCTTGCGCTGCAGGCATCGACCCACATGACCTCCTAACTTCAGCAGGCATCCAGTTACCTCGCGTTTCGCAATTCTTCTGTAATGCAGTGGTAAAAATTTGATTTAACCGCCCGAGCCTAAAGCAAAGTAAAAAAAAAAATCTGCTATATCTAAAATTAGCCGTTTGTATTTTTAAGTCATGCGGTTTGTGTCAGTGATACTTGTTGCATTATGACATGTCGCGGGGGGATGGGGGAGTTTCTGAGTTATCTTGTTCTGTGGTTCGTCGTACTTTGTACGCACGACCAAAAGAGTTTCGGAGAAACACGATACATCTCATATCTTCATCGGGAGTCGGAGCGGAGCAGATGGGAAAGGTTAGCATTTGACACAAGCAGCGGTTATAAATAAAAACAGCTCTCTCTTCCACGCTTGTGCTGCTGGAGTTCCACATTTTTTTTTTTTTTTTTTTGGTCGCTGTGATTCAGCGAGCCGACCCTGCAGATGTGTTATCCTGAGCACTCACACTCAGGGTCGCAGACTGCAGATAAAGCATAAATCTGGCAGCGATCGCGGCGTCTGTGGTGTGATGAAGAACAGGCGTTCTGTCTCATACGTGAACCTCGGCGGAGTGGGATCCACAGCAGCCCAACATGTGGCGCATATGCACCACACTGAACTCCCATTTCCTCTGTGTTGTGCAAACATCCACGCTCATTACAGTATACGTAACACCCTAACAAAAAATAAACGCCTGTTTATTTGTCCAGCGTTATCGTCGATTTCTCACCCCCGGTCAAAGACAGAAACCTTTATAACACTGGGAGGATGACTTAGTGCTGCTGAGCCACTGAAAGACTGTGAGTCTGTGTGGGAAAGTTTGTCGCGCTCTCTCTCTCTTTGTCTCTGTCACTCTCTCTCTCTCTCTCTCTCTCTCTCTCCCAATTCTTCTTTCTTTCTTCAACCGGAGTGAAGTTTAAAGCGAAGCATTCCCAACAATAATCCAATCAGGCCTCATTAATCCAAAAGGCTACTGAGATGAAAGTCCACTGACTAATCTCGCCATCTTTCCCACACATGTATATTGCAATAACAGGCAGACACAAATACACACAGGGTGTATTCACAGGAGCCTTCTCTAACCAGACAAGGATGATCTCAGACGAAGAGAGACATGCTGACCAGTACACAGGAAAAAAAAAAAAAAAAAAAAAAATTGAACCTGAATGCTTTTTTTTTCCCCTTTCC
>NW_007585113.1:271944-281843 GCF_000523025.1 Cynoglossus semilaevis | reverse complement strand
GAGTTCTATATATATATAATATATAATCAAAGTATTTTTTTAATGCCTTGTAAAGTTGATCCTTTGGTTTATTGAACATTAATTCAATTAAATAATGTTTCAAAACTATACATTTTTGGATGTTATTATAGATAATAGAACAAAATCGAGCCAAGACGGAGAATGTAAATCTCTCGGAATAAATATGACGTCCAGTCTGTACGGTGTTCAACAGAGAGGACTACATACTCAACTACAGTATACGTAGATTACATTTTAGAGTACAGTATTTTCTGGACTATAAGTCGCACCTTTTTTCACGACTTATACTCGGGTGCTTAAATAACAAAATATATAATTTCACTTTGTTATTTTCACACGGGCAGCCACTAGAGGGCACTCTAGGCTTGTGTACCACTATATGCTATACTCCTGTACCACTGAAGATTTACATGTTCGTTATTTTCACACTGGCAGCCCCTAGAGGGCACTCTAGCTAGCTGGTGAGACGGATACTCTGCAGTGACTTATATATGTTTTTTTCGTCTGGACTATAAGTCGCACATTTTTTCATTTGGCTGGGTGTTACGACTTATACTCAGATGCGACTTAAATAACAAAATATTCTGGACTATAAGTCGCACCTTTTTTCACGACTTATACTCGGGTGCTTAAATAACAAAATATATAATTTCACGTTTATTTTTTCACATTTTCACACTGGCAGCCACTAGAGGGCACTCTAGGCTTGTGTACCACTATATGCTATACTCCTGTACCACTGAAGATTTACATGTTTGTTATTTTCACACTGGCGGGCACTCTAGCTAGCTGGTGCGACGGCTACTCTGCAGTGACTTATATATGTTTTTTTCGTCTTCATCATAGATTTTTTGGCTAGTGCGAATACAAAAACAAAGTAGATCAATACAACAATGTATCCGATATATACTTTTATATAGTGTGTTAAAAATATAAGGAACAACGGATTTGTTGTTTTTAGTCCCATCATATACAAAAATCTTCCAGACTTTTCTGCAGTATTGCAGCATCCATACACACACACACACACCCTGTTTCATTTATAAACCCGTAACACACCATGACCCCCCCCCCCACGTCTGTCTCAGCATTTCTTTAATACACCTATAAATGCCGTCAGTCTTCTAAAGCAGCAGAAATCTTCAAGCTGAGTGAGAAGTCATGACCTGACATCTCACCTCACGACCACTAGCTCCGTTGTATTCATTAGCATCTGTGCACGGGCCCCGGTGAGGAGAATTGTGGAGTAACCGTGTAGTATTCACTGACAAGTGGTGAAAGAGTTGGCTAACTGGGGAGGAAGGAGGAATGAATGGCAGAAAAATGAAGTCGGGGCAGTAAAAACAAAGGAATCACCCGGTGACGCCCATTGTTGCTCGATCTTTCATTTAGCATCAAGGGAAGCCTTTGACGGCCAGCTGAATAGGTGGGTGAACAGGGGAGGGTCTTTGTGCTTGAATTGTGACCCCCGAGGTCAAGCACCCAGCCAGCGTCCTTGTAAAAGTATCCCGCAATACACACACCGAAAAGCACACAGACTGTCACGGAAAACAATACACACACTCGAGCCCTCTCACTCGAGCTTGATTGATCGCACGGCGACGCAGACGGAAACACATTCCCCCCGGACCCTCTGTTCTTCTTCTCTCGTCCTTTAATGCAGTCGTACTTAGAAAGACGCGCCGTATTCTCTTTGGATCGCGTCCAGCATCCAGGTACAAAATGACTGTGTAAAACCACTCCGTCTCCGATTGTTTAGCCTGGCGGTCACGAAGATGTACGGGAAATGTCTAGGATACTGGTGTTTGCTTTGACGTTGCTGCGGACATATATGTATGAAGCCGATTCCTCGGAGGGGTTACTCTGTTGCACATTTGAATTTTTAGCCATTTATGGAGGCAGGTGCAAGTCATCCAAGAGTTCTTCTGAGTGTCGTGGAATTAAAAAAAAAACATGGACGTACTCACAGAAGGTGAATGTGTGGCTTTCGTAATGATTTTGTCCACTTTGTGTAGTGAAGGCAGCGTGAGGAACGTCTGTGTAGCCTCATCCAGGCCAAACAAGATTTTTTTTTTTTTTGAAAGACCCTCTTAAGGCTGTGCATTCCAAGATCCAGGCTCATTAAGTTAGAAAGGCGGTGAGTGGAATGGAACCCGTTCCCACATTTTCATTTACATATGTAAGAAGGTTTGGTTTTTTTTTACTAGCCTCATTAGCAAATTGCAGTGAACGTAATCCAAACAGAAATATTCCGGTTCTAAACGTAATCCAAACAGAAATATTCCGGTCGTAGACAGTTTCGCACTTTCTCACATGCATTTACTCAGTGACACCTGACCAGAAAGATATCGTTTGACATGGGTTTTTTTTTTCACAAGGAACACGAAGTAGGCAAGTACGTACAATTGACCCAAACCCAGAATAGTCAAATATCCCCTGGTAGCTAGCATGTATCGTATTCTACGTTGGTTGCCTAGGTTGATTTGTCTGTCTACATCAATGTTTCCCAAAGACTGGGTCGCGACCATGAGGTGGGTCGCAAGATTTTTTTTTTTTTGGGTCGTCTCGCATCATGTTTCCCAGGAGTTTACAAATAATGTCTTTTTACTTGGGTTGCGAAGGTTTGGGAAACACTGGTCTACACCTTACTTCTTCCATGTCTTTTAACATGACTAAAGGTTAAAAGTTCAAGAAAAGGACACTTATCCACAAAGACGATCCACAAAGATGACGCATTTCAATATCAAGGGCCAAAACTGATGAGTTGGGGTTAAGCTTGCGTCCCTCTACAGGAGCGGTGTCAAAATCATTTCGGTTCAGGGGCCACATACGGCCTAATTAGATGTCAAGTGGGCCGGACCAGTACAATTGTAACACAATTAACTGTACATAACAATAAGTCCATGTTAACCCTTTGTTTTCATGCGAGGAAGCACAAGTATATCAGAAAAAAACATGTGTTTGTGCATTTGTTTTTACCTATAAAACTCATCAAGCGGACCGTACGTTCGCCCCCCCATGCTATACAGAGATGCAGCGACTGCAACGAGCCCTTACGTCCCTTCCGACCTGCAGCGGATAGAATGGTATGCGGCCCTGACATTTTGGCTCAAGATGTGTCACGGGAGCTCTGGATCCCTCCGAGATCCTGATAAGACCCCCTGGTGGACGTCCTAAGTCCACTCTGAGGCCTTTACCACTTATGGAATACTTCACACATCTGTCAAAACAGATCACTAAAGTTCAAACAGATGTCAGGGGGCAAACCGCACTGCAACAGGGCCAGAGCATTCCTTTGCCCGATGCATCATTGTGTGCGTGCGTGTGTGTGTGTTGGGTTTTCAGTGTATTTTAAGCACCTCTAAGGTCCTCTCCTGTTCCCTTTTCTCTTGTCTCTCCTGCTCCTTTTGTATTGAGCTCTCGCCCCGTTGTCACACCTGCTTAAGTCCTTTATCTCCTTCTTGCATCGACCACTCTTTTTCTGGCAGCCTCAACAGCAACAGCAACAGCAGCAGCAGCAGCAACATCACACTGTGCCATGAGGGAGCGAAACGACCAAAGCTAATTTTGCAGGTGCTGAAATGCCAGGAGTTTTGCTTGGTTTACACACACACGCGCGTAGAAACGCACGTGCCACAAAGTAGTAGAGTTCCGTCATTCATTGAGATTTCGCAAATTCTCTCCCAGCGACATTATTTGCACACACAAAAAAAAAACAAAAAAAAAACACAAGCACGTTCACATGATCGGGGTTCTGGAATTGCTAGATTGCTAATCAAAAAAAGTCAATATTTGGTTGACACGAACGCAAACACACACAAACAAATAGGCCTTACACACTCGTATTGATTCACTACATACGTGGACTGAACCGAGGGGGTCGTTGACACACACGGCCCCTTCAGGCCGAAGTTCAATTACATGCAAATAAGCGCCGCGAGCTGGAAGCACTGTTCCTCGGTAGCTGCTGTGAATCATTTGAATCATTTCCATCCTGGCGTTGATGTGGATGTGAATGAATCACGCCGGTAAAACACTTTCTTTGCAGTTTCAGCCAAACATCAATTTCCCAGCAGGTCGACAACCCATTGAAAACGACCAGTTGTTCGACTGACGACTGGTTCAGCTTCAGATGTAATTCATTTCAGGCTGCAGTACCACAATAGTGACTGTGTACTACTGTGAACAACGGAAGACAATTTTGATGATTGTCCAAATTTTCTGCATTTATTAAACAACAACAGACCAAATTTTCTGCATTTATTAAAACAACAGACCAACAGACTTGGTGGACTCGTCAAATATTGAGTATCAAATTTGCTCTAACTCTACGACTAGTTCACCTACACCTTACCGCACTTCTTTCCAATTCCCTAAAAGCCAATGCTAACTCTAGGCCCCCCCCCAAAAAAACTCCTTCTGCCAGGGTCCAGGAAACAGTAAATATGTAGAAATCCCTGGAAAAGCCTGTCCAGCTCTGGGGCCCCATGAACCATCACAACCCATCACTCACAACAGTCCCCGGGGGAATAAAAGACCCACCCACAAATTAGACATTTCCTCCAAAAGTGAAGATTTACACCGGGACCGTGTGTGTAAATCTCCGGGGATTTGTAAATTGATTTGTAACTGCTGCTGGGAGGAACTCACAAGTTTAGGTCCTTTAATCTCTTTCAAGCCTCGATAAACATCAAAACTCCGATCAAAACCTTTTTTTTTTTTTCATTAGCAACCGATAACGGTAATTAATAGTCGCCAGACGCTTCTAACTTAGATCCGATAATCAAATACGTGTTTTGCCAAACCGCGGTACTGAAAGAACCGTACGGGTCGGTGACGTTTCCACGCAGGTGGGTCGTACCTGTGTCTGCTCGACGCTCTCTGTCCCGCTGTCTGAACGCTGGACTCGGCATATCCGAGACCCGAGCACAGCCGGGATACGATAAAGGCGAGTAGGTAAAACGTGGTATCCGTCCTCATCATCATCATCATCATCATCCTCATCTTCATCGTTATCAAGTCCACAAATATGTCATTTAGTCGCCCAGCGCCGCTTCTACTGACAGCCGATCCCAGAACAGTGCTCCTTAGTGACGTGCGGTCGGGACATGAAGATGGAAAGCCATGAGTTCCGTCCTGTCAAGAGCATGTCCTCCGACTGAGGCGAACAGCGCACTCCGAGACTGGAGACTCCCGAGGAAAAGTTCCTCTGTCAGAGTGGTACCAACACTCTGCTCTACTCTCTCTCTCTCTCTCTCTCTCTCTCTCTCTGTGTCGGTGCATGTGCTTCCCCCATACATTTTTTTTTTTTACCTTTGCTTGTTTTTTTTCCCCTCTCTCCAAAAGTAGTAAATAACTGTACTACTCACAAATACTTAGGGAGTAATGACATGGTACTTTGTATGTATATGTTGACCAAAAACACATAGGCTGGGGGGTGGGGAGGCGGGAGGGGTATGGGGGGAGGGGGGGTAGCTACTACTGTTTAAGGCCGTGCTTGTGGGGTAAATTCTTGCAACCATGACTTCACCCATTTATCAATTCCGATTAATTCCCTCAGCGTAGGGGACGGTTGCCGGGGCCAAATCCCAGCAGTCATGTGGTGAAGTGGAGGGTCGGGGGGGAGGGGGGGGGGGGGGGGCAGTTTGCCAGTCCATCACAGGGCCGGAAACCAATGGCAAACTTGGAGAACATTTGCAAGCTCCTTTACAGACAGCTCATCAACTGTCACCGGGGGATTGAACCAGTGATCTTTTTTTGTGGTAAGGCAAGGGCTCTAAACCACTCTTACATTGAACTGATTTGCAGCTGCTTTCGAAAGAAAGACGGATTAATAAATACAAAGTAAAGACATAGAAATGTTGCCGTCGTGAAGCAGTGTCGAACTGACAGCTGGCTCGTCCCGTCCGTGTGTTGACGTCACTAACACGTCATTGTCGGTAACAGTCGGAGTTAAAGACGGCCAATATGTGACCGGGATCTTATTGAATAATCCAGCTGTCAGTCAAACCAAACAAAGCGTTGAGTAAGAAAAAAAATTTATTTAATCAAATTCTTTTTTTTTTTTTTTTTTACCAGCGTGTCACTACCAGCTAGATATTTTTAGCTCGTTTGTTGTGGGCTCTTTAGGGTTTTTGTACATATATGTATGTACAAAATCCCTAAAATACAACATATATATATTTCTTATGTATACGTACATATAAGAAATACATATATATTATATTGTATTTATTTGTTGTGGGCTCTTTGGGGGTATATGTATATATACATATATAATATAGATATCATATATAAATAATATATATTTCTTATATATGCACATATACATGTATAGATATGAAAAATACATATATTTTTATATATATGACATATACACATACATTAAACATATATATATATAGACATATATATAGATATATAGACAATATATATTTATGTATATATATACATATATATTGACTTGATTAGCAAATTTACAATTCTTTGTCATTGGTTAGCCTTGAATATATATATATATATTGACTTGATTAGCAAATTTACAATTCTTTGTCATTGGTTAGCCTTAAAAAAAACTTCATAAATAAGTAAATAAAATACCAATAAGTACACACTGATGACAAGACAAGTCTTGGTTGTCGGGCCTAATATTTTTTCGCAAGTTAAGATTGTCTGGATAGGTCATATATAAAATAGTAAGTACTTTGAAGGTGTATAATAATACTTCATAATCCAGAAAATGACATTTTTCATTAAAATGTCTGGACAGCAGATTAATGTACAGTACATAACCACGTCCCCCATCCTGTTCCTAGGTTTGGGATTCCGACGGCTGACGTCTGTCTCGACTGTCCGGCGACAACAGACTCAGTTTGTCGAGGTCAACACAATATATATTAATTTTTTGTTTTTGTTTTGCAGGAATGATGTGTGCAGCAGATTATTGTATCTGTGTCTTCAGGGCTCTCAAAATGATTCTTAGTTTCCTTTCAGATAACATCGCAGATTCTGATCAGAGTTGCAGCTGAAATCTAATAACTCAAAATGACTTTGTACTGTAAAGCCAAGACAGTGTTTACCCCCCCTGGCCAGCATTGCTCTGTATTTCTACAGTTTTACTCGTCATTATCTACTGTAGCGCTAAACTTAGCATAGATGCTAGAAAGTTATAAATAGCCTACTGCAATCTCAGCAGTTTTCGACTGAAGGTGCCTTTACCTCAACAAGTGACTCCTTAAATTCCAATTTCGTGACAGCTGATGAAGAGAACCTATGGGTGGCTGAGCACCGTTGGTGGTCCTTGAACTCCTCATTTTTCCTTCTGAGTAAGTCCAAAGATAAAAACCATGAGTTGACTGTTTACTCTCAAATCTCCCAAACTTTTTTAAAATTTTTTTTATATAAAAGCTTCTGTAACTTTTACACTGCTCTTGCAAAAAAAAAATACCCACTGTCTTCAGCCTCCCATCCTCCCCTACCCTCCTCACCCCCATGAGCCCACTAATGAGAACGGCTCTCCCGTGCAGCTGCTCAGTCACAGACGCTGCGACTCCCCACTGACGGAGTAGCCAGGCAAGCTCAGGGGAGTGAGACGATAATGGAACCACGCAGCCACCGCATGGACTTCAGTATGATGTAAAACAGACACAGGTAACTAACTCCGCGTTACCCGCAGGACATAGGTTAAACAAATTGTACGTGAACTGTGGTACAATTATTCCACTTTTATGTTAGTGGTGTATGTGGTTGACATGAGTCAGCGCCCGTTTACATTTATCTAAAGCAGTGTTTCCCAACTTTTTTAGCACACCAGGAAAAACCCCACCAAACAAAAATCTCCAAAAAAAGTATATGTAATGAAATATAATAATCTTCTTCTTTAAATGATCTCATAGTTGACTTAAATCTCGACCTGTTTAGTCGAAGACAACGCTGATAAACTGGCAGGAATTGAAGAAAGACACTCACAAAGATCTTCTTCAACAGCTCTCATTTTCTCATTTTCTTATGATCTCTCGTGGTAGACAGAGGCTAAAGGACTTGTTTGGCTAACCTTCATATAAAATGTTGGAACGTAAACAGACGTCTGACCTTGGAAACTAAGGTAGATCGAACCCAAGCGTCAAATGTTTGCATGAGGAGCCTAATTAAGCCAGGTCAAGCTAGGCGGTGAAAGGCCAGCTGTGCATTACGTATGGCTCATTAGCCCATTATCTGCAGGCTGCAAATTGGCTTCTTTGCCTTCCACATGAACTGGCGTCGGCGCGAGATGCTGTTGAGCGTGAGTGATAAGGACCAAAAATACATGGGAAGACTCCCGAAGGAACCCCCGTAAGACGTGACACAAAGCAGGACCACCATAAAACGAACAGAACTGTGAGTGATTTTTTTTTTTTTTTACAAATGGTCAGGGCTTTAAAGAGAAGTATTTAGGTCACTTTTGGAGCACACAAGTTAACACCCAACCGCCCTGGTTGTTAACAATAAATCTAAGTCAAGCAATTAATCTAGAGACACAGTCACACCCCTTGACATTTCAGTGGGATTCCTTCTCTAAATGACTTCCCTTTTCTCAAGCCGACGCGTACTGAGATTCATCTTGCAGCATTTCCAGCATCGCACGTAGAAATGTGTACAGGGATTAAGTTTTAGGCAGCTCGGAAAATTGCGTGCGGTATCAGCATCTCATTTGAGCCGATGACTCCAGTTGTTGCAGTTTCTGCTTCGCTTCTACTCTGAGATGTAACATTTTTAACGTGTTATTACATCTTAGGGGAAGTCCTGAAGTTACTGTTTTTTTAACAAGAAGAAAAAAATGTGGTTTTTTTTATTAGTGGGAAATTTAAAGTATTAAAAGAAAGCTTTAAAAAACAAAAAAATCTGAAGAAGTATGTAATTAAAGTATGATTATCTGCTACTTTGAAACCTGGGCCTGTTTAGTTGAAAACAACACTTTCAGGAATTGAAGAAAGACATACACAAAGATCTTCTTTAAAAGCTCTGAGCATCTCTAGATTTTACATTTTTATAGCCATCTGCTGCCACCTAGTAGAAAAATGTTTTTTTCCCCCCCCCGACCTGTCACTGTCGCATAAAGGAAGACAAATTATTTGCAGTAAATATTTAATAGTTTTCGGACCATTTAAGTGAAATTGGATAATTTTTCATTGTGCGCTTGACGATCTCTCACGGGACACTAATGTGCCGCGCCACGGTGGTTGGGAGTCACTGCCCTGACTTAATGGATGCATGACTTCTCAGCCACCTGCATCTCTCCCAGTTTCTCCCTGAGGACATTAAACACATCACCGCATTCTCAGTGTTTCTTTCTTCTTTTCAGGGCTAAACTAAAAGTTACACCTTACGCATCTGTTTTGATCAGTATCCATCTTAGAACTGTCTTTGAAAATCCTAAAAATAAGACCTTCAGTGGGCCCGTCCTTAATTTGTCAAACGCTGCCATAAATCAACGTCTCGGTGTTGACATAAATATATACTGTACCTACAGCTGCATTTCTCTCTATGGTCCAGTACAGCAGGCACCGTACACCTGTGTACACAGCCTCAGACATATTTATACGCTTGCTGCGTGCACATAATTGCCGTTCCAAATTACATTAAAATCCATCTCGGCATTTCAAAAGGTCAGCACTTGTCGCATTCCAGAAAAGAAAAGTCTGGGGTTAGAACTGAGTTAAGGTTAACGAATGAAATTTTCAGAGATTTTTTGTGTTATTAAAAATATTCTATCCTTATAATTCGGGATTTGGGAAAAAACTTCTCAGTTTGACCATCGTCCAATCACAGGCCTGTGTTTTCGCGTCTCTCTCTCTCTCTCGATCGATAAACAGGCTGACGCTTCTCTTCCGTTCCATTTT
>NW_007585113.1:269088-271883 GCF_000523025.1 Cynoglossus semilaevis | reverse complement strand
CACCGTTCTCCCTTCATTTCACTGCGATCTCTGGCGCCCTTTCTGGTTTGTGTGGTCGCGCTATGAGCTTATCTTTGAAAAATGCGACAGGGTTGTATTTGTTTCCTTTCCTGTGGTTTTGGATTCATTGGAGCCTCCTCCAAAAAGCCAGCCTGCACTGGGATGTGCTTGGATCGGCCGTCTAAACTGTGCGGCGTACGCTGGCTGGGGCCACAGCACTCTTGACCAAAGTGCTTGGAAAGATTAACATTCCTGCGGGTGAAAACGCTGTATCTCGGCCATTATAAATAGTCACGATGAGGCCGTACACAAGTAAACAAACAACGAGGCCCTTTTCCGTCGCAGCGCCGTACGGCAGGGTTTCGTAAAAAGGTGCAGCGCCGTCCCGCGTCCAGCTTTGAAATGTGGTTTCTTTGAAAAGCTGGTATTGTTTGCCACTCCATTGTTCCAATTGTGTGCAGTTCTTTTCTATCTACTCCCACTCCTTCCTCCTCTGCTTTATCTCTACGCTGGGTGTGTGTGTGTGTGTGTGGGGTGCATGTGTCTACTGCTGGGCTGCTGCCATGTTGACATTCTTCAAGACTTGGCCCGCATTTCACATTCGTGTGGGTCAGGGTCTTTTGTTTGTTTTAACTATTATGAGAGACCCCCAGTTGTTATTTCGCACTTTGGAGGAACCTTTAAAAAGCCTCTGCGGCCGTGTTGCGCTCTTGTGCTACGCTGCACTAAAAAAGGCCAGAGCTTCGGGGGAGGTGTGCTCTGAGTGTATTTTTGGTCCGGCTTCTGTCGGGGCTCTGGACACACTGAGTGAGTTTGTCTTTTCTTTTAAGGCTTTAGGTGTCAGGGCATGCACGTACGTACGTCCCAGACTGAAGTGTCATGGTTTTCCACAACCTCCAAAGGACAAACATATATCGGCTCTTTCTTACGCACTGGTGGTAAAGAAGGTTGCTAGCGGCGAGAGCGGCTAGCTTCTGGCTAGAAAATGGAAATAGGAAATTCACTGGAAATAGACAGAAACTTCATGTTCATAGCATAAAATTCACTGGAAATAGGCAAAAACTTAGTGTTCATAGCATATAACACCTGGCAAACTCAAGGCTCGGGGTCCATCAGTGGCCCGCCAACTTATTTTGTACGGCCCGCGGGAGCTTTAAAAGCATTTAATAAAGTCCAGACAGAAACTGTGCAACTATGTAATGTTCTGAGAAACGAATACTTGCTAGCATTAAAATGACAAAACAAAAACAGTTTAACAGTTTATATAAATAAGTTATCACCATCAAGCATAAATATAAAAAAACAAAACAAATCCATACTAGTGTGAAATATCCTAAATCCTACCCTAAATCTCCTATATATATATATACATCCTAAGTCTAAAAGCCTTTTTAAAGTCAGATATTTTACATTTGGGAAATCACAAAGCACCAAAAAAAAGTCTGAAAAAGTATGTATTTTAAATATGATTATCTTCTCGTTTCAATTTACTCAAAATGTATCGACTTAGTTTGAAACCTGGGCCTGTTTAGTTGAAAACAACACTGACACATGACTTTCAGGAATTGAAGAAAGACATACACAAAGATCTTCTTTAACAGCTCTCGGTGTTTTCAATGACCAACTTCACTCCGAACACACTCACAACAAATAGAGAGAGAGAGAGAGAGAGAGAGAGGGAGACAGAGAGAGAGAGATAGATAGATAGATAGATAGATAGATGGATAGATGGATAGATGTATATGGATGGATGGATGGATGGATGGATAGATGAATGGATGGATGGATGGATGGATAGATGAATGGATGGATGGATGGATGGATAGATGAATGGATGGATGGATGGATAGATAGATAGAAAGAGAGAGAGAGAGAAAGATAGATAGATATGACGTTATCAATCCCTCGTTATCTCTTTTAAGTCCGACAAGTCTAAGTTATCAATCCCTCGCTATCTCTTTTAAGTCCGACAAGTCTAGAGACAGAAAAGACCCAAACTGTTCAAAAAAATCAAGGGAGTATTTCCAATCACAGACCAATACAGACCTCTACTCGGTGCCTTCACATGCAGTACATGCAGGGTTCCAACAGCAAAAGCAATTAACTGTTTAAATATACTCCCAGTACTTCCAGTACTTCCACAGACATCCTTCAGTTTATTATTACAAGATACTGTCTCATCATCATAACACCAGGAAATAAAAGTCCCGCCCAAAGCTCGTCCTATCTGTTGGTCACTGTTACTGGGTGGGGGCAAAAAGGGGAAACAATTTCTCTGTCATTATAGTCATTACCCAGATCTGTGTTTGTCCTTGAACTGCCCTGTCTTCTAGGTAGGATGACGCTGTTGTCCCGACGGAGATTTAGAACATTCAGCTGAGCCTCGATTTTTAAACGAAAGGTAATCTTCCCATTTACTTTTGCATTTTCTCGCAAAAGCACATCACTAGAACCTAACCGCCGTGACATAACACGAGAGAGAGACCGGCCGCCAGGGAAATCATGCAGTACCAGCGGAAAGTACTTTCAGGGGGTGTAAATGCGGCACATGCCTCCTTGGAAACACGAATGTCCGTGCGTTTGTTCGACGGCGTCTGCTGAGGTTTTAAGTTTCTTTGTTTAATGATGCGTCGTAAAAGCCGCAAGCGATGGCGTACGCTGGGAACGATACGCGTTGCTCTTTGGCTGTGAATCCGCCTGTCGTCCGACACCAACCGACCTCTTGTGTGGGCTTTGTTTGAAGAGGCTGAGCTCATAAACAAACCACAAGGGACTTTTCCGCAGGATGTTTATAG
>NW_007585113.1:262173-266793 GCF_000523025.1 Cynoglossus semilaevis | reverse complement strand
TAGGGATGTGAGGTAGGACGAATTAAGGGCCACAAACATCTAGGCACTGGCGGACGCCAAACATATACACATATACATGTAGAGGGAAGGGAAGACTCCTAATCAGAACGCAGTATCTAGGAATGCATATATCAGTGGTTGCCGATCTAATTTGGCTTGTCACTTCACATATTTCTGGTCACCACAGAGACATTTTTTTTCTAGAATTAGTTTTTGATGGTGTTTGTCATACAGAGGAGCCAGATTAGTGCACAACACTATCATTAGCCGTCACTTATAAGTCACATTATCACAGCTGTCAATCAAGATGCGCCAGCTCAAATATTTTTATATGGTGATTTTTTTCTTAATTTATTTTATTTTATTTATTTTAGTCCATTTTTTTCATTGTCGATTACTAGACATTTCAGACGACCCCATTTGAATTCCAGGCGTCCTTAAGACGGGGTCCCGACCCCTAGGTTGAAAACCACAACATATATTTAAGGGGAAAAAAAAATAAGAAATGGAAATATTTAATGAAATAAAAAAATGCAAAACATCTGCAGAATTTCTCAAATGGAGTTAATTCGGTCTAAAAGTTCATCCGTTATCAAAAAAAAAAAACGGCATTCACGGAGAGACAGACTGAAAACCCATCTGCAAGTTTTTAAACCTGAACCCGAACCAAAGGTTCCACAGTGGAACACACATATGGTTGAAATAAGCAATTTAAAAACAACACATATGCAAAACTCTCGCCCTCCGTCCCTAATGTTTACCATGTGTGTACAGCGACTGCACACATCTCACGGTGAGAGCTTTGTTGCTGCGCGGTTCACCAACAGGAAGAGTTAAACCTGAGCGTTACTCCAGTATAAAAGTTGGCCTTTATTGGGCGGTACGCAGCACGCTCTGCTTACTTTGTCAGTTTACTGCAGTTTTTTTTTTTTTTAGCACAACAGCCCCTCATCTGAACTCATTTGAGGTTTTCTGGTAAAACACAAACTGAAACTCCAGAACAATACTATACATCCCGGCTAAGAAAACGCACTTTTTGTCATGGTGGAAGGTCAAATGTTAGGGAAATGAAAAAAAAAAAAAAAAAAAAGGACGGAGATGTCTTTCAGTTCTACTGGGTTCTTATTGTCCCTAAAAAAATAACGTCCGTCTTTGGTGGAAATGTAGAAAAAAGAGGAAAGTTCAGCCAACAAACGTGAATCAATCTACTAAAATTGTGATCATTTAAGTGTAAAACGAATCAACAACGTAATTTGTAATTTTAGTACCAGAAAACATAAGACTTGAATACACCCTCATACTAAGGACTCTCTGTCATTACATAGGTATTTGTAGTATACGCTACACATACAAATTCATGTTTTTACTGCATAAACTGCCTTCTATTCCGGTTGCGATACGAGCCAATTGCATCGCAATTTCAATTTCAATTTCATCTTGACAAACACACAAAGTCTACGTCTACTTTGTCCCCATATGTCACCCAGTCCGCGCCCCACTTTAACCCCACATAGCTTCGACTGACTCCAGAGCTCCCCCCCCGGTAATGACCTGAACAATCTTAAGTGGACGAAGAGCACAGATGGACGGGGAATGTCAGGAGGTTGGCCATTGTTTAGATCAAACTCTTTGCGTGAGTCGGAAAGATAAGAGACAGTTAGCGTTGGCTCCTTGTGTCGAGCAGAGCGTCAGTGGGTTAAGTGGTTCAAATCCCATTCAAATGACCCTTGGTGCACATATGGTTGCATTTATACGCAATCAAGAATCTGCACAAAAACCACAGAAACTGATAAAAAAAAGAAAAACACCTGAGTGAAAGCCAGATTGTTTATAAGTCCACGAACGTCTTAACGTGGTCAGGTTTGTGTGTGTTTTAGATTATCATGTAATGCTACTTATCCCGAACAGAGCCTTGAGCAACAGGTTGTGCTGCAGGAGCCGCAGCGTAACGGCGAAACTCCATCCAAAGAAAACACCTCGCACTACTGTTTCATTCTGGACTTTTTTTTGCGCTTTCTTAAAGGCGACCTTTGTCCCTCAGTGACGTGTGCTGATCCGGGGAGACACGTGAGGACATAAGCGCCCGAAGTGGCCGAGCTGCTTTGTTTGGCTAAAACAGCTGAAGCCACCTGGATATGCACGCTCGGGGTTAGTCGCCAACTTGTTTATAGGCTCTGCCAATAAGAGCAGTCTGTTCCACACCCCGCTCCCCTACCTTTGTTCCTGCAAGTTTTTCCCTCTAAGTCAGAGGCCCGAGGCTTTGGCTTGAGAAATGGACATTTTTGCTGCTTACTTTTAATTTAGCGAAAAAAAAACTTTCCCAGCTCCTCCCATGTGCGTGAAAACATCGATGCTTTTTTTTTTTTTCACATTTAAAAATAATAAGCACCAGTCTGGAATTCCCCTTTACATGTACGTTTTAATATTTGGAAGCCGTAGGGCAACTGTTTTTCCACCCATTATGAGTCTACCTAATGGTAACACTAGAGGTGATCGCAACCCACACATGCCATCTCACAAAGCCAAGCATTCATACGCCGGTCCACCTTGCTCGACGCCCACAGCTCTGACAGCATACAGAAGGCAGCAGCCAACAGGATGGGCAGGAGCTGAGATTTCATGGGAAGGAAAAACATGAACAGTGGTGAATGAATAGTGCGCCTTCAGCCACAGAGTTCGCAGCATTAAAGTCTTTAAAGGGCCAGTGTTTGAGTCCACAACACACCAGTGTTCCATGCCGGGCCCATTTGAAACGACAAGTAAAATGCGAATGTGTAACTGCTGCTCCTGTTCTCCTCCGTGGATGGAGAAGGCTGCGTGCGGAATCTGTTAGGGGTGTCTTCTAAAAATTTTACGGCTAACCTGCTAACATGTTTATATGCTAGAAAACCACAACATGGAAATAAAATTCCATCTAAAAAAAAAAACCCCAAAACTGTACAATCTGCTAACATGTTTATATGCTAGAAAACGCCAGGAAACCAAACCCCCAAACTGTACAACTCGTTTTGCCTGAACAGAGGAATGGTGATGGACAGTGGTTATTTTTTTATGCGTTTAAACCACGTGCACCTTTGTTTTGATGGAAAGTTCCAAACTGGACTGAGCAGGTTGAAGCCAGAACTGTGGAACTGTGGGAAAAGTGATTTTTTTTTTTTTTTAGAAGTATTACGTAAGTCTGTGATTCCCGACCGCTGAGCTGCAGCCCATACTGATGCTGTGCGGTTAGAAATCATCTGGTGTACCATGGAAAATGATCCAGTTTCACTCAACTGGAGTCTGGTTGCCAAATGAAAAAATGTTAAATGACAAATGGTTTGCTGGTTCAATCCCCCAATTAAGTTTCAATTTGAGGTTGAATATGAGCGTGAATGGTTGTTTGTTTGTTTTTTTTTTCTATTTTTTTTGTTGACTGAATTAGCGGTACATAATCAATGAGTGAACTTGATTGGTCGAAAAACTTTTGTTTATTTACTGCAAAATATTTTCATGTTTGTGCTACAGTGACCACCAAGTGGCAGCAGAGAGCTATATAAACTAAAAAAAAAAAAAAAAAGATGTAACTCAGATCGTGATTGTGTGTGTCTTTCTTCAATTCCTGCACGTATATTAGTGTAGTGTTCAACTAAACAGGTCCAGGTTTCACGCTGAGTAAATTGAAGGTAGACGATCCCTATATTTCATGACATGTACTTTTTTATGGCGATGTCTCTATGGGATTTTTCACATTCAAAATTATACTGAGAGACTACAACACAACGCTTTGCTGAGGCAGCGACTGACTCGGTGTCACTGCCCATACGGATTACCCATCAATCTCCACACAGACTGATAAATGTGGGTTTTCCACAACGTCATACAGTCATCCTTCATAAAACAAACGATACCATTTAACAGGTCGTGTTGACACAGCATGTGCTGTCGGAGTATGAAGTGCACCACACATTGCTGTTGGCAACACAAATGTGTTTTTGCATACATAGTGTCAGTAACAGCACGGCTATTATGATTTCAGAGGCCCAGAAGCCAGCGTCTGGCTGTCTGGGGAGCTGAAGAAATCCAGCTAACTTGTTGACTTGACCCCGGGATCTGGCTTCCACAGCTTATGACCTACAGTGAGAAGGTTTACCAAGGAATTTAATCTGCTCGTGAGCATTATTCATTTTGCCACCGATGTTGAGACTAAAAATAATTTTATAATTTTTGTCATATGAAGTAGTCCTGTTACTGGAGTGCTGCTCTCCTTACTACTTTGACTTTTTTTTTTTTTAAATGGTTCCTAAATGAAAGCACAGTGTCCTTTTGTACTCTCTGGATATAAGACACTTGGATAGACCGCCATGACCTGACCACCATGGAGATTAATCTTTGTTTTGAACATATAGATGGATAGATAGATGGATAGATGGATGGATGGATGGATGGATGGGTGGATGGATGGATGGATGCATGAATGCATGCATGGATAGATGCATGATGGATGCATGCATGGATGGATGGATGCATGGATGGATGGATGGATGGATGGATGCATGATGGATGCATGAATGCATGCATGGATAGATGCATGATGGATGGATGGATAGATGGATGGATGGATGGATAGATGGATGATAGATG
>NW_007585113.1:241703-262007 GCF_000523025.1 Cynoglossus semilaevis | reverse complement strand
GATAGATAGATAGATAGATAGATAGATAGATAGATAGATAGATAGAAGAAAAAAAAATGAATGAAAAAAACAACAGTAAAATACAAGTGCAAAATACTGAAAAAGATAGATAGATAGATAGATAGATACTACAAGTGCAAAATACTGAAAAATCTGGGAGTTTCAAAGCGAAACGATTATCTAAACATGAGCAGAGGGAGAAGCTAGCAAACAGACAAAATGACTAAGATAAATACACCCAGTTACACCCAGGGTGAGGCAGACCATCCCAGCAGGAACAGTAGGCAGCGACAGGAAGTACCAGTGCACAGGACAATTAGGAAAACATTTATCCAACAGACAGTCAAATCAAAGCGAAACCAAATAAACAAATTAATAATCTGTAAAATGACAGCTTTTAACAGTCAAATCTAACTGTGATCATCGTACTCGGACCTAGGTCAGTGATAAACTACTCCTATTATTGACTAATAAGACCGCATTTTATTTGAAATTCTACACTGAGGTTAATCATTCACTCGAGTCTCGGCAGTTGTTCTAGAGCAGTAGCTCTCAAATGGCGGTCTGCGGTCTGCCATCTGGCCCTCGGGAGTTGCTTATTTGCAGATAGTGATCTGAACATGTGGCAGGAGGCCGTTTTCTATTCCTTCTACTGAACGCGTTTCGGTTTGTTCAGCACATGTGACTCAGCTGTCGTCGCCATGCCAACGGTGTGACAACAATAAATCCTGCCAGCAGGAAGAGCAGACTGCGTAAATACCGAATGTTCCAAGTATAAAAAAATAAGGGACATAATATTATTTTAACATTAAACACTAGTTTTAAAGTGTCTGGACAAACTTTGATAAACGGACCTTTGACTGGAAATCCCACCGCTTCACAATCAGTAAATTCATCAGAACTTTATTTACCACTAAATAGGATTAGATAACGATCATTTAGAAGAGAACGCGTTTTCTTTGCATCACTGATCTTATCCCCGTCTGCGGCCTGCGACTGAACCAACTTCATCTGCCTCTGCCTCTGTGTTAAAATGAAAGTTCTCAAAGCGACGCACAGAGTTCGGATGAAGCGCTAAAGCCCACGCGGCTCATCTCCCTGTCGGCGCAGTGACAAACGGCCACGAACCAGATGCCTAACATTGCGGTCGGTTTAAAGTGAGCCCTTCGGAGTTATGACAGAGTCTGACTGAAAGATGGCAGACAGAGCGCGGGGGTGAAATCGGCCCCAGCTGTAACATCACAGACTTGTTATTAGGACAAAGCGTAGACATAACACAAAGTGATCGAACCCCATCCAGGGACGTCCCGTGTGAAGGCTCAGCTGCCGTGCATGCAGGTACCACAAATAAATAAAAGCTTCACATCGCCAGGAGTTATATCAGATGCTCACAGTTCGTGAATCTCCCGTCGGGGCTGATAGAGATGTGGGGCCGATATATAAAGAGAAAAACAAAGTGCCGTTGAAGGCTGTAACCACAATTTCTGGACAGACTATAAGTCTTGATAAAGTCACTGATACTAAAAGACAAAGATGGCTCTTGTGTGGCTCACAATGTACGAGCCAACACTGTAAAATGACATCAAATTGACGGACATAAACATCACTGAGGCGACGATCAATGTTGAAACCACAGACTTTGTTCTGAACCACAAGTGAAATGTCATGTTCACCCTCGACAACTTTTACTGCCTTGCGTCATTGCGGTACGGTCAGTTTCTCCGGAAGAAGTGTTTGCTGCCGCTTTCAGAGAAACCCGCGATGCGTAAAGATGGGTTACTCTGACCTGGACCTTTGTCTACAGGACATCCTGAGCCAGAAGTGAACGGGTCGTGGATACAATGGCCGAGGGGTTTTAATGTTCTGGACGAGGAAAACACAGTAAAGAGACCAAAACAAAGAGCAACCGCAATAAAGGCTGTCGGAGAAGAGGCTAAATAAAAACACTGAATATGACATCAGTGCCTCTGTAGTTACTATTTATTTTGTATATTTGTGACACAGAACACGAAGCCAAAACACACGTTAGATGCTAAACCGACTGTGTTCCGTGATTACGTTTAGTCTTGTTCCATCGTTCCGGTTTGCTATATGCATATATATACGTACGCAGACGATAGCCTGATTTACATTCACAGGTTGTACGCCGTACGTTGGATTGTGCTACGTTCACTTTTTCTCGTTTGTGTTGGGAACTTTTTGAACCTCAAATGTTGTACGTAAAAATCGAAACGTTTTACCAGTTACGGTGAATGTGTGTTTTGTTTTGTTTTTTTTTTAGTTTGTTGTATATGGAATTCTGTTTTGTAAAACCTGTAAATGTAGTACATAAAATATTTTAGACTACTATACTCGCCCCGGTTGCTTTTCTGTCAGACTACGTCATTAAACGTTTTAACAGCTTGCTATAGTTTCGCGTTATTAGCCACGTGGACACGAGACTCGTCTCCTGGCTCCCGTCGGTCTGCCGAGGCTTTTCAGACAAAAGATCCCAGTGTCACTAACGTCAAGTTAAAGTTTAACTTTATGAAGTGACAGAGAAGCGGTACCTCCCTCTTTTCAGGACTCCAGCGACGGTCGGCCGTTAAGAGGTGCGACTGCGGCTTCAGTAGCGGCTTCTCCCCACTGTGCTGTCCCGCTGGTCAGGAATTATGGGCTGCAGGCGGTCAGGTGCAGAGGTCAGCAGCAGCAGGGGGGGCTGTCGTGTACATTTATGGCCAGGAACAAATGAAAGAAGACAGAAGTTAATTCCTTGCGTACACATCAACACACAAAGACACAAGGACGCACAAGGGTCAGTCGGAAAGTTCTATTTGTCGTGTGACAAAGCTAGCGTTTAAGCTAGTATTTATTTAAGCTAAAGCTAGCGTTTAAGCTAGTATTTATTTGGGTGCATTAACAAAGTGAATACAATCTTCTTTTTTCTTTTTTTTTTTACTGATTTTAAGTGTTCTCTCTTTAAGAAAGGTGTTTTTAACACTGCGTTTTCTAAAGCTAAAACGCTAACTAAATAAGCTAAAATATTAGCTAATTTAGTGCAATTATAAATGTGATCCTAATGAAAGTACAAGTCAAAATATCCTAAAGCTAAAAAATAAAATCCTAAAATAATCCTAAAAGTTTTAAAATACCACAAAGCTATTTCTCCACATATTTCAGGTGGAGATGTTTGGAAAAAAAAAATTAAAATAAAATAGCAACAACAAATCATACTCCCAACTATTTATAATTTCACTATATTATTTAGATTTTAAATATTTAAATGTACACTCCTTCTAAGACTATAAAGCGTAACTGAGAACTTTTCCACTTGTCCTCCTGTATTGACGCGCACTGCACGACTTTTAATTTAACGGCCATTTCACACTCTGTCTGTGTCCTCCACAAAAAAAAGGACAGACGGTAAGAGAGAAAAAAGCCAGCTCCCCCGTGTGCAGTATAATCACAGCACACTTCCTCTGAGCCGACACAGTGATTCCTTCAAAAACAGCCTTTTTTTTTTTTCTTCGGTAATGGTCACTTGATAGTTATGGTCGCAGTGAGGCCGAAAAGTTTGAATCCCCGATAAGTCACTACGTCAGGGTCTCAGAACAGAAGCACATTCTTCTGCAGCTGTGGACCACGTGAGCTTTACACTTTCCCTGGAACTAGCTTCCAGAGAACACATTTACAAGACGGCTGCGTAGAATTTAGTGGCACCTAGGGGTCGTCTTAAATATTGCAGTTGAATTAATGGCAGGAAAACGTATAGAATTGATAACCAAGAACTGCACTTTTTTTTTTTCTTTTTTTTTCCGTCGCATGTTCACTGTGGATTCTTCACCCAGGTCTACAGACATGACAGAATACGTCCAACGAACAATGACCCGACAAAGTCTGTCTGAGGGACAGATGTGTTTGCGGGCACCAGGTGAGACCAGTTGGACTGATTGACAGGTGAACGTGAGGACGCTGATTACCGCGGACACAGAGCCAGACCTGAGCGTACCGTACTAAGGCTCTGTGGCGCAATGGATTTTTTTTTTTTCTTCGGTAATGGTCACTTGATAGTTATGGTCGCAGTGAGGCCGAAAAGTTTGAATCCCCGATAAGTCACTACGTCAGGGTCTCAGAACAGAAGCACATTCTTCTGCAGCTGTGGACCACGTGAGCTTTACACTTTCCCTGGAACTAGCTTCCAGAGAACACATTTACAAGACGGCTGCGTAGAATTTAGTGGCACCTAGGGGTCGTCTTAAATATTGCAGTTGAATTAATGGCAGGAAAACGTATAGAATTGATAACCAAGAACTGCACTTTTTTTTTTTCTTTTTCTTTCCGTCGCATGTTCACTGTGGATTCTTCACCCAGGTCTACAGACATGAAGATTAGGGATTAGATTAGAGGTGTCAAACTCATTAATTCATGGAAAGTACAGGTGTATTAGAAAATATTCATATATTTAATGAAATATTATTTTCTGAAACATTATCAACATGAAGTTTTTCTGCATTTCTTTGCTTTCAGAATTTATCAAATGGCCCGATATGAACCCCGTAGTGGGCCGGTATTGGCCCACGGGCCGTATTTTTCACACCCCTGGATTAGATCAAATGGATGAATGGATGGATGCATTGTTTTTTTTTAGGACACTACTTACTGTGTATTCATTATGTTTTGCAGGACGGAGCAGCAATGCACCTGAGCACCTGAACGCAGCACAGGAAAAAACAAACAGAGTCTTATCTCAGGGAATGCAGGTGGGACAGAAAAAAAAGCAGGGGAATACGTCCAACGAACAATGACCCGACAAAGTCTGTCTGAGGGACAGATGTGTTTGCGGGCACCAGGTGAGACCAGTTGGACTGATTGACAGGTGAACGTGAGGACGCTGATTACCGCGGACACAGAGCCAGACCTGAGCGTACCGTACTAAGGCTCTGTGGCGCAATGGATAGCGCGTTGGACTTCTAGCTACTAAGACATTCAAAGGTTGTGGGTTCGAGTCCCACCAGAGTCGATATTTACTGAATTTCCACAGTATAATTTGAATAAAGTCTTATCTAATAACTCTGTTGAATATATATATATATATGTACATATATAGTATATATCTGGGGAGCTGGAACAAAGTCATTGGTTTTCTATATATGTACATATATATGTATGTACATATATATACATATATATGTACATACATATATATGTACATATATATGAACAAAGTCATTGGTTTTCTATATATGTATATGTACATATATGTACATATATATGTACATATATGTACATATACATATATAGAAAACCAATGATTTTGTTCCAGCTCCCCAGATATTATACTATTTAATTAATTAAAATAAATTCTCCCCTCTACCTAAACATCAAAAACATAGATATAAACAAATATATTGATAATTTAAAATAATAAAAATTAAGAAAACATTTTATATTGCTGTTATAAAAATGGATAAAATAACCTAGCGAGGGACAGTGAACGAAGGAGAAGGACTGAGAGTGGGGACTCAATTTAGTGGAAAAACGAAGCTTGGTTGAGCGCTCGTAATTCGATGTTTCCTCGTATCACGGGAAAATATATTTCTAAATTAATTACCCAGCTGCATGTGAATCATTACGTAGTTTTAACAAAAACTGGACCAGCAGGGAAATAGTGAAAAGACATATGGGTTATTACCATATTTAACATGTCAAACGTGCACACGGGGATTTCTTGCCTCACACGAAGCTCCTTTATTATTTAGTGCATGTGTTTAGAACCTAAACACAGTTTCACTGTGGTCTAAGTGTCTGTTCAACTCATCATCAACTGACGCTGCCTATATGCTGGGTCGTACAGTATCCCTGTTAGGTCAGTGGTGTCAGTGAGTTTTTGAATGAATCCCTGATTTGAACATATTCACGTCATTTCTTTTACTTTCTGTTAATGAAAAGTTGTCAAGACACGTGAAACCAAAACTATCAACACAGCTGTGGATGTGTGATGGTGAAGAGTTTGTTATTCATTCCACTGGGACCGTGCCGGTGATCCATCCAGCACTTGTTGAAACACTCAGGCGGGCCAAAATTATCAACAGAGTGGAAACAACTGTTCAGGTGAAAAATGACCTGCTGGTACTGTGTACATCACTCAGCTATAATAAGACTTCAACTCTCTGTTCCGTACATTTGCAGAGCCAAACCATACAGGAAGTTGGATTTGTTCATCTGAAGAGACTCCGCCCTCTGCCTGGATTATTTTTTTTCTTTTTCCTTTCTTTAACAGTAACACCTTGAGATACGAGCGTCCCGACATACGAGTATTCCGAGACACGAGCGAGCCTCCGAGCAACTTTTTGCTTTGAGATACGAGTAAAGATTCGAGATACGATCGCGCTTACAGACGCCGACGCTAGGTGGCCGAGCACTCGGTTCGTACGCATCTCCTGCGAGTCTTGTGTTTGAGTTATCTACGTGATTTTTTTTTCCCTCTATTTTGTGCATTATTCTTCATAATAGCGATGAGTCCTAAGAGAGTGAGTGGTAAGGATGGTGGTGAGAAGAAGAAAACGCACGATGACCATGGAAATAAAGCATGAAATTGACGATAAATATGAGCGCGGTGTCCGCTAAAGGAGGAATAGGATTGAAAAAAGCAAAAAAAATAAATAAATAAATATATATATATATGAATATATATATGTATATAATGTATATATATATATATATATACACATGTATATACATGTATATATATATATACATATATATATAAATATATATATATAGAAAAGTAAATAATAAAAATGTGTAAGTTGAGTTAATTCTAAAGTTAGTTGTAAGTTACGTAGTGTACGTGTAAGGTACGCTACGGAATCAAGTGTCTACGTACGGGCCAACTCTTTTCCCTCCTATCTGCACGTGTAGACAGGATCCTCCGTGGGTGGATGTGGCGACCGCCCAGGATGTGACAGCACGGCACAGCAAATCAAAGGGCGTCTGTTGGGACACAGATAAGACGAGGAGTCAGAGGGAAAAAGGGCACGTTCAGCTAACATCACTCGTTGCATGCGGGTGCGACACAAAGGTTCTGAGACAAGTTCTACTTCAAAGGGTGTCTGATTTCAGTAGCCAAAACTTGTGAGGATGAGTCGCTCCAAATCTTCAAAACAGCGGTAATCACGTCATCTTCACCTTTGTGTCTGATTTCAGTAGCCAAAACTTGTCGCTCCAAATCTTCAAAACAGCGCTAATCACGTCATCTTCACCTTCAACTGGCTGAACTGTGTCAAACCAAAACAGTTTTAAAACCAGAGGAAAAAAATCAAACATTTATTTTCTCGTCCATTATTTGCTAACCTTCCAGTTAATCTCAGAACTTTTCGACTCGTCCGCCAAGTATTAAGACGTACAACGACCTGGTAGCATATGAATCTGAAGCAGCAGGAAAAAATATTATGAGCCTTTTAAAAGGTTAACAGTCGAGGGTATTTTAAACCAGGCCTGTGGTAAAAGATATTTTCCAAATACTTTTCTTTCTTTTTTCTTTTTTTTTTCCCCCCCTCACGTTCCCTAGCAAACCAGATGGAAAGGTTTACCACAAGTATTCCGATTATTTAGGCATCTTATCAATGCTTTTTAAACTTGATATATGCTTCTCTACACACTCTTAATATTCATGTTCCAAAAAAAAAAATCAATTCAACTTTCTTATAATGGTAAAAATGTATTCAAACCACTGACTGTCTAGCGAAGCGGGGTTCTTGCACGTGCCCGTCTCAGAGGGGGTGCACATTAGTTCAGGGTATCATCCGACCGCTCCTCGTCCCTCATCCGTTTAATTATCTGTATCAGCTCTCAACAGTCCCGCTGCTCTGCGCAGCGCCGACACGGTCTTTCATGCTTGACGGAGCTGCATATTTTATGTTCACCTCCGCCCCCTGCAGGTTCTGCTGCCGTGATTTAGAGCCGCGGTGGAAACAAGCCAGAAACACCAGAGAAAAGAAGTGTCCCTGATGTGGAGGAAGGCCTCCATCCTTCCTGCTCTGTTAAATGATGCCGCAGAGGAAACGTCGCCCCGGGACCTGTTACCGTAGGACCTGAGTGGAGAAGAGACTCAAAACGGGGGGCGGGGTGGAGGAGGGATTACCCTAAAAAAGTTTAAATTTGGTCTTTGTGTTATTTACTGCATATGTTTTGAAAGGTTTTGCAGATTTACACATTTTTCGTAAGTGTTTTTCTTATGGGAAATCTAGAACAAAAACACTGTAAAAAAAAAACCCTGAAGATTAAATTATATAATAATACATTAATTTAAATGTGATATTCTTTATTTAAAAAAGGTTATAATCTTATAAATTAAGTCATACGACAAGTTTAATATTGTGAAATATCATTTTAATAACTCTTCAGATCATCGTCATTAGATAATTTTAGTTGCTCCCCAAAAACTTATTATTTATATTTTATGCCAGGCATGGGCAAACTAAGGCCCGGGGGCCGGATGCGGTCCGTTCAGCTTTTTAATCCGGCCCTTCAAACTTTTCCAAATTATATCATTTATTTATATTATCATTATACGTTTGCCTTTTCCCTGCAATACCCATGTTTCACCTATAGATGGCGTAGAAAATGATCAAAATAATTTCAGCATGTTAGCCTTTATGCATGACTTTTGCAGCAACAGGGTGAACCTTAAGAGAGTTTCCGTCTACCTGCCTCAGTTCTCAGTCTTCTTGCATGGCCGGGTTTAAGGAGGAGAAGAGAAAACAGGAAATGAAAACTATAAAAAAAAAAAGGTTGAGTGATTGGAGCGGGCTAGCCTAAGAACAGAGAGCCGGGAGGAATGTGGGAGATTCAGAGTGTGTTCTGGTCAGATCAAGAGATGAACGGAAGCTGGGATGAACCCGATCCAGGGTGTGTTCCAGTTAGAACAGGACGGGATGGGGCCGAGGTCGGGTCAGGAAAGGCTGAAGGCAGAGGGAAGGCAGATGTTTGAATGCAAATCAAGATATGGAACACACCCCAGGTGTACTACTGACATTTCAAACTCAAATCCACAGCGGGCCAATATTAAAAACTGTAACAAAGTATCGGGCCAAACTTAATGTTAGCAAACATAGCGCATGCACCGCTAATACTGCAAATCCTGTCAAATCCACAGGAAATGAAAACTATAAGCGGGCCAACTCTAGTACACATTGGATATGATCTCGCAGGCCGAATATAATTACACTGCGGGCCAGATTTGGCCCCCGGGGCCTGAGTTTGACACCTGTGTTTTAAAGGGACAACAGGCACAGGGTTGACTTGGTAATGGGTTTCCTTATCAGAGCAACTGTTATGTCGATAACCTGTTGTTAGCTGTTATCCCGGCTGGTCGTTTCAAAAGCGCTAGCTTGATCTTTGTGATTCTTTTCTGAGATTTTCTATGCAGATGATACAGTTATATATCCTAGAGCAGTTACTATCAGCTTTAAACTAAAAAAGGTACACAGAACAAGGACAATATCAACAATGTAAACATTGACAACAGCTGTTTTGGTTTTTTTAAGGACAATATCAACAATGTAAACATTGGCAACAGCTGTTTTGTTTTTTTTTGGGGGGGCACACAGAACAAGGACAATATCAACAATGGAAACATTGGCAACAGCTGTTTTGTGTTTTTTTTGGGGGGGGGGGATATTTCCTTTTTGATACAGTACTTCTTTGTTTTTAAGGGAGATCCCTCTTTAAGGGAACGCACGCGGAATGCAGCGGATTATCGGACCCTGGAAAGTTCCTTTAAAGCGGTGATGGATGGGAAGCGGGTTCTCCAAGGTGTGAGGTGATCAAAGGCGTGGCAAAGGTCTGGTCTCGGTTTATTAGAGTGACTTGGTCAGCCGACAAGCCGCAGGATCAAAGGGGGGAATTCACTTTTCCTTCAACACACGCCTCCCTCTCTCAGGCCAATATAAACACTGGGGGGACACAGAATTTTTTTTTTTTTTTTTAAACCAAATATCAGAAGCTCTACGGATATAACACAAACCATTTCCTTTTTTTTTTTTTTTTTTTTTTTCATTTCAGGAGCAAAAAGCAAGGTGAAACTTTTAAAGACTTAAATACAGTTTTTAAACTTCACTGTTTACAACCTTTGAAACTGCTGACAGCTTTCATCCGGGCGCTAACTAGAGAAGGATGACTAATTTAAATCACGTGGCTAAACCTCATTGATTAGCCTCAGACTTTCAGAATTTTACAGAGCTTGTCAAAATAAGTGGAAACCTAATTACATTTATAACAAAACACAGAGCACGGGCGATTTCCCGATTTTCAGACGGAGCCTCGATAAAGAACTAAAGTGAATTTTCATTTATCGCCAATGCATGTTTTGACGGAGAAAATTGGTGCTGGAAAGCGCATGTAGTTTTGGCCTTTTTTTTTTTTTTTTTTTTCGTTTCAAAAGAGATCCTTGTTAAAGGAAAATTCCGGTCTTTGAAGTGTAAACACAAAGACTTCTCCATCTGCCAAGAACCAGTTAGTGATATATGTGCGAGGGCGGGGAACGACTCTATCTACCAGCCAGGAAAAGAGGCATAAAATCCATTGTTCATTTTCCACTGCTTTATCCTGTCAAAAGTCACAGTGGAAACCAGAGGAAACCAGAGGAAACCAGAGGAAACCAGAGTCAACCGCAGCCGACCAGGTGAAGGACAAGCCGTCCCCCCGGGAACAGGTCACTGGTCCGTTACATACGGAAACACGGAGATGGCTCCTGGTACGGGTCGCATGATCACACGGCTGGGGCGACTATAGTGCAGGCAGTGATGTAATACAGTGATTTTCAACCTTTGGGTTGTGGCCCTTTTGGGGTCACCTGGAATTCAAATGGTGTTTCGTTGCGTGTGCTGTTGCGTGTGTTTGTGTGTTTTGGCTGAAAAAAAACAGCTGGAAAAAAACCAACGAGTGACACTTCAATTCTCCCCAGAGCTGGGAGGGAATCTGGAGCTAATTCTATGTAGCTTTAAACTTTTTAAAACCTTCGTTCTGGTCACTCTTTCAGTACATAGTTTCAAATCCCGTCCATATGAAGCAAATGTATTAAAAACACACGACTGTCACGTACTTTGTCCTACAAATTCTTCATTTCCTCTGTTACCGTTGTTGCATGTGCATCAACAGAGTTCACAGCCGAGGTCTGACACTTTCATTCTCACCACCATCAGGTCAGAGGTCAACGGTGGTCATAAATGGAGGGGACGTTTTTTAGCAAATGAGCCATGACAGTGACTCCCCCTCTTCCTTTAGGGGAAAAGACACATGTTCAGTCAGGGAAAAAAAAAAAAAAAAAACACAGCCTGGTGCATCCTCTGGAGAAAGAGTTAAACCTATCTGCCGGTGTGGGTCAAAGGTCGCCCCCCCGTGTCACCCTGACGCTTTGTTTGTTCAGTAGGTCACCACCTGGATCTGTTTTTAAGGAGGCTGTTGTCTTAGAAATATGCCTTTGTTACAGTAAGGGAACGCTGTGGTCATTTATTAAAGACGGTGGGAGGAAGATAGGACGATTAGTGTGTGTGTGTGTGTGTGTGTGAGAGAGAGAGAGAGAGAGAGACAGTAATAGAGAGCGGATGTTTGTATAGATCAGGAGTGTCAAACTCATTACCACCAGGGGGCCACATTAGCAACACAGTTTCCCTTGAAGTGCTGGTTGTAAATGGTAGACTGTATAGATCAGGGGTTCCCAACCCCCGGTCCGCGGACCAGTACCGGTCCAAAGGTCTTTTTTTTTTTAACATAACAGACTAATAGATGAATTTTTTTTATTTTTTTAGGTTAAGAAACTCTGCTTTATGGATGTTACTAAATGCTTTTTAAGCTCCCGCCGGCCACGCAAAACGGCCTGGCGGGCCACATTTGGACCCCGGGCCTTGAGTTTGACACGTGGGGTATAGAGAGAATAGAAGGAACAAAGTATTTTTTAAAAAAAAATTAGTAAACCTTTTTGAAGCTCCGTCTGTTCTGCTGTCCTGAGGTCAGTTGTCCTGCGGTCAGTTGTCCTGCGGTCAGTTGTCCTGAGGTGAAACAAGTGTCTCTATGGGGAGGGTCTGTGTAGGTTCTCAGTGTTCCCGGTCGTTTTATCCAAAGCAGTTTAGACTGGAACTGCTGTTGGTTCTCGAAACCTGGAAACAGATGAATGACACATGACAAACTGAATTAATTTACATCACAGATAGACTTTGCATTAGGATCTCTGCTCTAGACTCTGTCTGTTTTTACTAACATTAAATACTTTACAGAGAGCTAAAGGGCCAGAGGGCTGTAGGACTCGTACCAGCAACCAGATGGCTCCGGGTCTGATACTATTTTGTCCCGAAACATTGGGGTCAGAGAGGGAACGTGGTGTAAAAAACCTGTCCGATCTCTGTGGATGGAACATGGTTTAAACAGAACTACATCATATCAAGTCATTAGGATGAAAAATTGTCAACGTTCTGTCCACTTTCATTTAAAAAAATAATAAAATTTCAAGAGTCAGTCACTTTGTGTTTGGACTTTTGTTATTTTTTCAGTGCTTGAAAAGTAAGCTGAGGGATTTTCTTTTTCAACTGCGGTGTCAAAGACACCAGGATAACATCTGGAACACATGGATTAACCAGGTGGACAACTTGGATACGACCCGATAGCTTTATGACCCAAATATATCAACACGATGAGCCACGCAGCGCTGTTGTCCCCACTGAGATATGTGTCTCTTTTTTTTTTTTTTTAAAACGGAAGATCAACATGGAATGTGGCTCTGTCTTTTGCACTGGAGCGAAGCCAGGTCTTTGCCTGAGACGGAGTAGACCAGGAGACCGGGACGTGCGGACGCTGCCTGTGCAGTCGATCGTAATACCCAGCAACACAGGAAGATAAAGATGATAAAGGATGGAGAGAAAAAACGTTTTAGAAAACGACATGGATCACCAGGACAGGTTGGCGGTAAAAACGCCTGAGGGATGCGAGCCATCTTGGCAAGAGTTTCGGATCATAAACGTAAACATAAACCCCCTAAAATATGTATATATTAACCACGTCACATGGATTCTCGCATAATTGACGTCAGGATTGTAGCTCCGCAAAGGTTTAGTCTTTTGCGTAGGTCTCCATTTTTTTTTTTTTTTAACAAATTAGACATACTTTTTGCTAAAGCTAGCATAGAAAAGAAAAATTCTCTGTATATAAGAACTAACCGATGCCATTACTGCCACCATGTGGACAAAAGCAGAACTTGTCCTGGATGACATATCTCTGTATCTTCAGTCGACAACCTTAGCAGTCCCTTGTGGTCCACAGGTTTTTTTTGCACAGTCGACAACCTTAGCAGTCCCTTGTGCTGCACAGGTTTTTTGCGGCCCTCTAGGTGGTGCTGGTGACCAAAATTGGGCCGCGACCCAGTGGTTAAGAACCACTGTTCTAGACTACAGTAAGTTTTGGAAAGAAGAACCAGGACGTGGATGACTTTCAGCCATGAGTCACAGCGAAACGCTACTAGCTGGAGGGGCAGCAGGGAGGAAACAGGGTTTTTTTTTTTTTTCCGACAGCGCTGGAGCTGCTCCAGCTGCGATGCCTCTGGCACAGACAGCTTTGGACGTGTGATGTGGTTCGTCTGCCCGGAATCGCGTCCACGTCTCTCCACTCGCACTGGATAATGCGCTCGGAGATAAAAGGAAGTCTGTAGATTTTCACAGCTGCTCATGGGTTGGAAGATGTTTTCGATGAAAACTACATTTTTATGTGGTTCTCCTAAAAAATATTGGTCAAAGGGGGAGAAAATACGCCTCAGTGAGGGCACGGAGACAGCTTTTAATAAATCAACCTCGTTCTGGACTTTTGTTGATGAACTGTAGTATTTGATTTACTTGTGAATGTGCCGTGTAGGCACGGCCACGATTCCGTGTGTTGTCCACATGGATGTGATGAGTAACTGATGGCGTGGAGACAAGAAGTGGGTCAATAATTTATTAATACCAAACATTTACCTCCAGGATGAATAGAAAACAGTTCCTGTCCGCTTTAAAAATATATTTGTGAATTGAAGACAAATGTAATATATATATATTTATATATATATATTTAGATCTAATCAAATATCGGGATGAATAAATGGGTAATTTATGGGGATCATTATCACGGCAGCTACATTTAAAAAACAACTTCCTCTTCCTTCATCGTTACATAAACTGAAGTGGATTCTGATTGGTCACACAACCATGGCGTTACCGTAACTGTGAGTAGTAGTGACTGCATAAAGGAAATATTCTTACAGTAAATGCTGCCAGTAAGTTCACATCACTCTGTATAGTGCAGTAACAATTTGAAATGTAACCTGAATGAGTCATTATTTCTAAGAGCAGCAGAGGGCGACAGAGAACAGCCTGCACTAAGAGCAGCAGAGGGCGACAGAGAACAAAAACCAGCCAGCCTGCAGAAAAACAGTTGGTTTTAGTTCATGTTAAAGGGATTAAACTATTGACCATTAATGAACTCATGTAGTCACATATTTTACATTAGAAAAATCACCACTGTGCGCTACCTAACAAAATATGTGTCAATATATAATGACATATGATGATCTTGTAGTTCTAATTTACTCACAGTTTACTCAATCACGTGAAACCTGGACCTCTTTAGTTGAACACAAGTCTGATTTACTCACAGGAATTGAAGAAAGACACAAAATCTCAGTTTTTTTTTTCAGACCAACTGAGTGAAATTTGATCACTTTCATCAACAATTATTCACAAATTTAGTCACTTCAGTAATAAGTGCCATGTTTCTATGGGAGTGAATGATATAATATTGGTAAAAAATAAACTTTCTTTGCACTTTTCGTGTCAATATCCTTTGTGGAAACGTGACAGTATGCAGTGAGAGTGACAGACAGGGAATGTCGTAATCACAGGAAACCCATAAGTCAACACTGTCTGTACGGAACGCCTCATCCTCACTGACCTGTTCATCACATCCATTACTCAGGAGACTCATAACCATATCACCGTCATCGCTGAAAAGTTCTCGTCTCACACCACCTGACCTCGGCTGCACTGGGATGGCGTTCGTTGCGCAGGCACACGTACGACTGTGTTGTATCTGTACAGAATAGAAAGAAAAGAAAATAACAATTACAGACGTGACGTATGACTATATCATTTCGCAAAACTCGCACAGTACGCTGACGGTACTCGGTTAGAAACGAAGTTTACACAGATTATATGGTGAACCTGAGGAGACCTCAAGACGAGGTCCGACACGTAGAGCTACTGAAGCTAGACTCTGATCTTAACATAAAAGATGTATATGTTCCGTCCAACGCTTTGTACTTATTCCATAGTAAAAACCATGACTCGGATTGGCAAAAGATGTCGGACCATGTGCGAATGTTTTTACCCCTTCTGTCGTCAATCAACTATGACAGGGTTTGCTTTTCAAAAGGGCTTTCTTTAAAGGTTTCACAAAAACAGGACCCAAATGCAGGTCAACAATGAAGAGATTTTTCAAAAGGAATAATAATAATAAAAAAAATGGGTTAAACAACTCAGACCTCTCACTGTTGGAGCCACAGCTTGAACCTAACTGCTCCAAGACGCTGTTTATAATGTGAGAGTGTGTGAACGTCCTGCTGTTCAAAACAAACTTTGTTCCCTAGAGTGAAATATGTTTTTATTTCCCTATTTATACAGAAAAAAAGGATCTATAGAAACACTAAGTATCAACCTGACCACCTGTAGACCGGGTAAATGTCAGGCTCAGGGACACTGAAGAAAAGCAAATCCTCTTAACACAGTAAGCAGCTGCCCCAAAACAAAAACAAACTAACTTAACCTCATATTAATTTTCTCTCCTTCACAGCTGAATGACACTCAAATTAAAACAACTTCTCCCCATTACCCCCTGGCCATTAATTCTTTGGAGAGTTTATATTCCTGTTGACGAAATGACACTCAATTATTACCGTAGCTCTGCTGCCTGCTTTACTGTGGGGGGCATGTCCTTTACATTACAGCTATCTCCTTAATTTGGCTATTAAAATAAACAGCTCCCTGGTTAAAAAGCGTTCTAGTAGGTTTTTTGTAATATCTGACTAAATAACATCATACTTCAATGACGTAATTCTCAGTTTGGTTTTCCTGTGTTTCTCACCTTGTGTTTCTCCCCAGGTGCTTCACTAACTTCCGTTTGTGCGGCACAAATTGTGTCCGTGTCTATCTGTAGCTAATCATCTCCACCTGCGCCTATTTTACTTCTCCCTCGTCAGGCACAAATTGTGTCCGTGTCTATCTGTGTGTATCTGTAGCTAATTATCTCCACCTCCGCCTTGTTTACTCCTCCCGCGTCGGTATATATTGTATATAAAGCTAAAGCTAAAGCTAAGTTCGCTACCGCACAGCGTGAATGCAGCGTATATATCTGTCATGACGATATAAAACACTTGTAGAGTGCAGTCGGTTGTGCCACCTGTGGCCAGTAGACGGCGACATTCTGCAGAAAATAAAATTAAAAAATTAAAACAAGCTTATTTGGTCAAAATGGAAGAACAATGAATACTGTGCATGGATGTTCTTTGTGGACTACCACGCTGCCCAACAACAACAACAATAATTATAATAATAATAATACTTTGGTGATGTTTTAATAGAAAATGTGATATGTGGACAGTAACATCTTGTAAATGCATAGGCAAAATAAGTTTACATAACATACATGAAATAAAATGTATTATTATTATAATTATTATAAAATACTCTTTTATTCTCGCTGTCAAAGCCAGGCACAAAGGATTGAAAAGCACAAGCTAACAAGTTCAGGTGTCTTTAGTCGCAGAGCTCAGGTAATCAGTCCAAGATACAAAAGAAAAAAAATGAGAGGCCATTTTGGGAAACTTTCAGAAAAACACCAGAAAAGTAATGCATGAATAGTTGCCACAGGGGGGCGAAGACAAAAACAGACCAGGAGGACACTGAATATACACAGAGGGGCTGGCAGAGACAACGAGACTCTTGTGAGAAACAGTAGGAAGGAGCAGGTAAAAACAGGAGCAGGAAACACAAAAGGGCAGGAAGTGGGAGATCTGAAATGAGACACGGGAAATGAAGAGAGAAACAAAGTGAAAAAAAAAAACCGAGAACTCACAGAGCTCCTGCTGAGGGCTGATGTAACTGCCTGTGAAGACTAATGTGAAAATTTAATTAGTGCCTTCAGGAGAATTAAATTCGTACGCACTTCATCTAGCGGTTTGCCATAAAGAATTATATTATCTGTTGTTCATTTTATGTGTTTCCCTCATTTATCTTTTATGATAATAAAAAGTATGTGCATGCAGAAAATGTAAAAAAAAAAATCATACATTATGAACATGTTTTTACATATTAACTGATTTCTCTAGTTAATGGAAATTAACAGGTTCACAAAAAACTGTTAAAAAATAAAATTAAACAATTTAATTTAATTTTTAAAAAATTATATGCCAGTCACATTTTGATTGGATGTAGAATGCTTGGCTTTATAATATAAATAACATTTACAAGAATAAAAACTAAACTTTCAAAGATAATTTCCCAAATGTGATATCTTCCGCCACCTAGTGGCAACAATTGGAACTACAGTTGATTCGTTATCATGTATGAAACAGAAGGATTGACATTAGTCTTTACCATGCCTGGATCGGGTCCGGATCCGTAAAAACAGCGTACCGTATCTGGACCACGGGCCATAGTTTGCCCATGTTTTGATGCTGAGCCAGCTTTAATTCTTGCATTCTAACTGAACTGTACAGAACATTGTGGGAACAGCTATGTCAACCTTACCAGTCTTGTCTGATCTGCTCTGTGGGCCGTTAATAGTCTTGTCTGATCTGCTCTGTGGGCCGTAAATAAAGACGATGTTTTTTTCTGTTCTCTCATACAGACCACAGCTGACCTGAAATAAACAACACCTTCATACTGGAAAATGGCAATTTTTCTATTTCTTAGTTATATGTTTTACACTCAGTAATTTGCCACGACACTGTTGTCCACAATTTCCTCACTACGACTGTCTGTCATCCCCCTGTTCCCATGGTAACAGACAGATCCAGACGAGCACTCCTCTGGGTTGGGAAATGTTCAGACACTGATACCTGGACACCGACTGGAGACAGCACAGCAGAATGTCGTCGTTGTAATGGAAGACTTCACAAATAATTGAATGAACAAATAGTTCTATAAATGCACGGAATAATAAGAAAACAGTATCATACAACAGAGTAGAGAAGTTTACTACAAAAACACGTGGTGGTAAACTGTTCTGCAGAGACACAGTCCAAACTTTAATAATTAGATTTTTCTACTTCTGTCAGACATATATATATATATATATAACATTACGAAGGTTGAGGTAAAGTCTCAACCTGAAAATGTACATTTCAGAATGAAAAACCTTATATTTTTATTTATTTTATACATTTAAATACATTTAAAAAATAATTATGTACTGTAATTTCCAAGGGATTAATAAATTTATCTATCTATCCATCCATCCATCCATCCATCCATCCATCCATCCATCCATCTATCTATCTAGTCGTGGGCCAGCTTTTGGGGGTGTTGTGGGTCATAAGTGGCCCTCGGGCCAGAGGTTTGTCTATCTAATGTCTTTAATGCTTCAAAAATGAATATTGAAGGAATATTTTAGTAAAATACGTAACAAACAATCTTTGATTTATCTTAGCAAAAGGGCTAAAATGCAGCTAAAGGTTAGCATGGAACAATATTTCAAATATTTCTTTATATTTATATTTATATTTATATTTATTTAATTGCTCCAAATTATTAAAAATGTCCTTGAAACTAATTAAATATGCATAATTAAAAAATATTTTTTATCTAAATCTGGAACACAGTTCCCTTCAGCAGCGGACGGTTTTGTTCTCTTTCTCTCCCTCTCTCTCTCTCTCTCTCTCTCCTTGGCCCATCACCAATCAATAATAGTAAAAGCCCTTGAGTTTCTATTAGATCACTCTGTTGGGTATTACACCCGTAATCAAATTGTTTCCACCGCAGCGTTCACCTGCACGAGCAGCGTCCGACATGCGCGCCGCCGTTCGAGTATATTCACACAACTTCTTAATGCACTTCCACACTGGTGGAGATGAATAAGGCCGTAGGTGGACTTAGGATGATCTCATCCTGAGACGCTGAGAGATGATGTCAGACTCTAGATTAGAAATCTTCTGCTGCTGCTGCTGCTCCTGTTTAGCCTCTGTTGCTGTTTGGGTTTTAGAGGCCACCGGGGCTCGTAGGGCGGGGCACCTGCTCTCTGTATGTGTGTGTGTGTGTCCAGGTCACTAAAGGTTAACAGGTATCATAAGAGTGAGAGAGACAAAGCCGTTCATCAGATAGGCTACTTTAGCTTCCACTACTTTTGTATAAAAAATAAAAAATAAAAAAAAGGAAATCCTCTTATCCTTCTCTTACACTTCTGCTCAATGTTCTGAGTCTTCTGTAAAAATCTGTAAATCCTCAAACCTGAGTCTTTTAGCTGTTCTCAAAACAAAAAAATGTTTCGGTAAAAAATGTTTTAAAAAAAAAAAATTCGATCATTTCTTCCTCCCCCTTCTCTCTCCCCTGTTCTTCGTCTTTCTTTTTTTTCTTTTTTTTTTTTTCTTCCTAGCTGGTGATCTCATTTCCAGGATGTGTGTGATGTCTAGTGTCACACGTGGGTTTACCGTAAGAGGAGAGGGAAGAGAATGAGAAATAACGGTAAAGGAGGAGATGAGAGGGGAGGAGAGGAGAGGAGAGGAGAGGAGAGGAGAGGGGAGGGGAGGAGAGGAGAGGAGAGGGGAGGAGAGGAGAGGAGAGGGGAGGAGAGGAGAGGAGAAGAGAAGAGAGGAGAGGAGAGGAGAGGAGAGGAGAGGGGAGGGGAGGAGAGGAGAGGAGAAGAGAGGAGAGGAGGGGAGGAGAGGAGAGGAGAGGAGAGGAGAAGAGAGGAGAGGAGGGGAGGAGAGGAGAGGAGAGGAGAGGAGAGGAAAGGAGAGGAGAGGAGAGGAAAGGAGAAGAGATTAGAGGAGAGAGGAGAAGAGGAAGGGACAGGATGGGAGGGGAGACCACGACAACAGCACACACCCTAGTGTGATGTCATGTGTACTTCTCTCTCTCTCTCTCTCCTCTTTCATGTACGGTGCATGTGCCAAGTGTGGTGACACGGTGTTAGCCGTGTGAGCTGAATACACAATCACAGGGCGGTGACGGCAGATGCGTCACTTTGTCTTCACTAATGTCCCCCTGGTCTTTTCACTCTTTTTACTCTTCTTGAAAGGTACACATTGTA
>NW_007585113.1:232014-241676 GCF_000523025.1 Cynoglossus semilaevis | reverse complement strand
GTGTTACACAGCAATAATAATAATAATAATGACACCTGATCTGTGCGTGAACACAGCAGCAACTCAGAGGCACTAGGAAGTTTTCATTGAGGAATCCATTGGGTGTAATTTGAGTTTTTGTCAAACCTGATATTTCACTGTTTTTTTCATTGATCCGATGTTTAAGTCACTGTTATAGTCTAGGAAAAGGAGTGTTTTTACCTATCAGATGTGGAAAAATGCTTGATTTATAGCAGGACTAATGTTCTCTTTGATCTTCTTTGAAATCTCTTTGAAATCTCTTTGAACCTCGCATCAATCAAAAAGTAAAAAATAAAACATCAGAAGAGACAGAAGATGACACAAGCTTCTCAAGTTAATAATAAAAAAAAATGTTTTGTTTTTTTTTGGTAATGGTAAATTTTCCAATTTGTAAATGTTTTTTGGTAATGGTAAATTTTCACAAATATGAATATGTACTGTATAAATTTTATAATTCATACTTTTTATTTTTTTTATATTTTAATTGATCATGACCTACGAGTACTCACTTTGCGATCTACCGGTGGATCGGGATCCACGTGTTGGGCACATCTGCTCTAGTGGTATTCACAAAACACTAACTGTGGTTGTGTAGAAAAGGTGAACGAGCGAGAAATCAAATATTAGGGCTAAACTATTATTACTATGACTGTTATTATGTGCCGTTTACGCAGAGTTTCCCATATTTTTCTTCGAGACAAAAGGCGTCAGGCTGAGGTTTTAAACGTACAGTCGCAACAATAATAAACCGCATGTGTTCACAGTGGAAGCGGTTTTACAGTTGAAGATTAAATAATTTAGTGTGTTCCCCACATCGGCCCCCCTGCTGAGATGCACACTCACACACACACCCAGCATCTCGTGCTTCACCTCCACACAGGCACAATCACACAATGCTGCACCAGGATAACCAACCAAAACGGCGATCCGACCACCCACCCTGCAGCCCAACACGAGCAATCTAATAAACCCTCCCCCATCCTCACTCTGCGCTCCCATTGGACGACGCCCTCCCATGCTGAGTAGGCTCTCCAAACCAATGAAAAGCCTCCAAGGTGATGTCATTCAGGCTGCGTTGATGCTGTTGCTGATGCTGTTGCCCGGCGCCTGTATCCGTGCTTCCAGACGGGGGGTAACCATAGCCACCGGCTCATCGGAAGGAGCAGCAGCAGCAGCAGCAGCAGTAGCAGTTGCAGCAGCGAGGACAGAGGACAGAGGACAGGGTAAGTCTGCAGCACTCACATTCCCCAAAAACTCTAACCTGCACTCGTCCACACACCAGGCTGGCTCAGGGTGGAGGTCTGGTTGCGTAACAGCACCTTCCCCTGCATCCGAGCATGTCACCGGGGTGCGATGGGGCGAGGGTGAGGACACTGATGATGCAGTGGTTTCTGCTGACGGGTGGGCGAAGCGCGGAAAGGACTCGGTGTACCCACAAACGCTCTCGCGGGGAGCCGTGTATTACTGATGCACACGCAGCTTTGTGTGTGCAAAATGTGATGGAGGACACGTCTGGGGAGGGGAAGGAACAACGACAGAGTCTGGCCATGTTCGTGTGGCAAAAGGGTGTGTGCACAGAAAGAGTGGAGAGACAGGAACGAAAGAAAGGGTATATTATACTAAATATGACATTGGCAGTAATTAGCTTAGATTTTGTTGAATTTTCAATAGGTTTTTGAACCCTTTTTTTCTTTGAGATAAAAATGTTTAATATTAAAATGTTTTTTTTTTGGACTATGGAAAAACAAATAGGTTGATATATTTAACGACGATGGTGGTAATTGTGAACATTTTTTTTGCAAGAAACGGATAAAGAAAAACTAACTTCGAATCGTGAGGTTCTTTGAGGACATCGAAGCAGGATTTTGCCTTAGGGAAATAAATCTCCACTTGAGCAAAACAGATGTAAAACCTCTAATAATGGACGACAAAAGTTTAATATTTGTTTTTTTTTAATCCTGTTCATGCGATCAAGTGAATTGGATGAACTCAAAACTGACAAATATCGGCTGCATTGTCTCAACCACACTAACCGCAACTAACTTTCCAATTCTCTTTCGCTCCGATTTTACGCAACAATTGTTTATACTGTATATAAAACAGACAGGACGTATGTAGGTTGTAATGGAATCTGAAAAAAAAATAAAAAAATCTGGCAACCTCTGGCCACTGTTGCCAAAAACCAGAAAAAGTACAGATTTTAAAAAAAAAATGAAATCGTTCCAAATTTAGGTCAAATTAATAGCATAGCATCGCATGCCATTTGGAAAGAATGGCTAACGGAAAGGCTAACTGCTAACGTTCATTTTTTTTGCGATGTGTTTTTCTTACAATAAATAGTGTTAAATGTCTCACAATGGTATATATTTATCTACATATATTTATATAAATATAAATATATATACATATATTTTTTATATTTATATAAAAATATATTTTTTAAAATATATATTTGGTATTATGTATGTATGCATATAATTTTGGTATTCTTTTCATTTTTTAAAAAATATTTACAATACAGTATAGTGAAAATTCAGAACCCGATTGTCACAAGGCTACGTCATTCGTCGAAGCCTCTCGCGAAGCCAACGGGTTCATGAATACACCTGAGAGTTGGCGAACAAGTGTCGGCGTCTCTCCCCTCTCGCTCACATCACTCAATTATCCACAGACTTATAGCTCATTATGGAATTATCGACCATTAATGGCCTGTATGTCTGCGTGTGGCTCTTGATGGCGTGAACCCTGCCTTTCAGGGATTGGCTCTGACCCCGCCCGCACCCAGCATTCACCGGCGTGCTGTTTTAATACACCCCTGTGTAAAGGTCAACACAGACAAAACAAATAGAAAGGGGGAGCAACGGGAGGTGGGGAAATAAAGGGGCAATTACCAGAAAAAACACCCACCCACAGACACTGTTTAGTTTTGATTTTGGAGACTTTGGGAGCCTAAAACAAAGACAAATGTAATTAGCGAGTGCACTGAAGTGGTCATCGACCGAGCAGGGGTTGTCATGTGATACAAGGGCAGAATGTGCTGACAGGTAGTCACGTGTTTACTTTATTGATTTCGATTTTTTTATTTATCATTTTTCATTTTAATTGTTTACACTTTAGGGCATGTTTCCCAAAGACTGGGTCGCAACCCTCAGGTGGGTCGCAAGAGTTTTGGTTATTTTTGGGTCGTCCGCATCATGTTTCCCAGAAGTTCACCAATAATGTCTATTGACTTGAGTCGCGAAGGTTTGTGACTTTTAAAATATGGGTCCCCAGAAAAAAACGTTTGGGAAACACTACATTAGGGTCTATCCAAAATGGCAGCCATGATGCATTGCTGCGTTTTTCTTATATTAGCCCATAGTAGACAAACTAAACGGTACATGCAAGGACAATAACTCAAAGGTTAGTACATGTTCTCTCGCGTGACAGAGTCCACAGGCACGACACTAAGACTCCACTCCCACGCAAACAACAACAACAAAAAAAACCAACCACAACAAATGACGACACCAAAGAGGAACGCGGCGGCCGCAACACAAATGAGTCACTATGTAGTCAACCGCCGACCGCCCACTAGTGTTGCCCGCCTACATATATAGCTGCATACCACAAGTCACCCAACAAACAAACATGCCCTGCAGCAACCAGAAAATGAGGGCATATATCAAAGTTCCAGTCAATCAAATATTAGTTGACATAGCTAAGGAAACAAAGCAGTACCAACGAAAACGCAAAAATAAAAAAATTAAAAAAACAAAAACAAATAGCAGCCAACCTGCCATATATGGAAAACTAACCGGTCGAGTGTTCAATGATGATGCCAAACTCAAGCCAAATTTAAAAAGTCAACCAAAAAATATTATAAAAAAAAGAGTCAAAATAATAAAACGGCATGCTAACCGCTAAGTACCATTATTGTTCAACTTCCACCAGACGAATACAGGAAGGAAACTGGTACCGTATAGCATTTGCGTCAAGCATCGACTACCTAAATAGCATCAAGAAAACTTTGTAATCTTGACTGCTGATATTTAAATTTAATTTATTTTTTGTTTAATAAATGTGTCATAATGACAGACTGTCGAATTTAATGTGGTAATTATAGTAATCAGGACTGATTAAAATTCAATAAATCAACAAAGCCAAATTTTGAGTTCGACTTTTTATATATTTTCATTGACTTTTTTTTTTCAAATTAAGAATCCCATCATCTGCATACGGTAAAACAAATGTGAAACACGCACATACACCTGCTGTTATTTGTCTTTCTGTTGCAGCAACATACAGAAAGACCAAAAGAAATATCTCAACCAATCACGATTAATCATCATTCATCCATTGATTCACTCATACGATTAAACTTTAAACTATTTAACCTTCTTTTTACACCCTATATAACGTAATTTCTTTCGACAAAACAGCAACAAAAATGGCCTCCACTTTCCAGACTAAGTAGAACTTTTTTTTTTTTGTCAGTGAATTATGCCTCCTCCTTTTCTAGAATCTTCTCAAAGATTTACAGCTCTCCCTCATATTCATGTCACGTGATACTTTGAAATTTTCCCCCCTTTTTTTTATAATTGATTTTTTATTCTCTGCACCGCTGCTGGAGATTCTGTTAAATCCTAACGCCGATGATGCAGCATTACAGCGATGATGCAAATATTTGTGAAATGCTGCCATCATTGCGCTGGGCAAGACTTACAGTAGGAGATACAGTGGGGTTTTCTCTCATTGGTCGCGTTAGACCTTAATGGGAGGAGCTTTACGCGAGGGTGCTGCAGTTTTCTGTCTTTGGTTGTTCTCTACATAGTCTCTGCTTTGATGCTGCTGCATTTAATCATCTCTCTCCCCCCCCCTCTCTCTCTCTCTCTCTCTCTCTGTGTGTGTGTGTCATTCTGACAGAGTGAGAAGGATAGTCAGCATCCCTGGAGACAAACAGACGCAGTGAGAAGATGACTCTGGCAGGTGAATGCAGCCACTGCAGAAACTCACGGCCTCTCACGCCTCCCTACTGTCAATATACTGGCTATAAAAAAAAAAAAAAAAAAAAAAAAAACCCAGCTCCGCACATTTGCGATTCCGGTTTACGGATCATCTCTTATTACTAGCGTTAAGCGTTCTGTGATAGGATTAGTTAGTACCTGACTTTGCGGAGGTGGATTACATCATCAGGCCAGAGGAGCTTTGTCATCATTTAGTTTGACTCAACACAATGTCATGCCTAATAGCTGAAACATTCCTCTGTGTGTGTGTGTGTCCTCAGCCTACAAAGAGAAGGTCAAAGAGCTCCCCCTGGTGTCGTTGCTATGCGCCTGCCTGAATCCACAGACTCTAGAAAAGACTACATATAAAGCAGAAGGTAAGTACATACATAAAAAAAATCATTTAAAAATTTTTTTAAATAAACATATATATACAAATATGCAAATATATAGATATAAATATATATCTATATATTTTACAAAATAAATTTCATCGAAAACCGTCACCACAGATGCAGTGGACCTGGGCTGGTGTGTCATCAAAGATGTCGAGGTGATCGAAATAAACAAGCGGGCTTCAGGCCAGGCCTTCGAAGTCATTCTCAAGCCCCCGTCCTTCGACGGCGTGCCAGAACTCAACACCTCCATGCCGCAGCGTCGTGACCCTTCCCTGGAGGAAATTCAGAAGAAACTGGAGGCTGCCGAGGAGAGACGAAAGGTGAGGGAGGGGGAGTGGAGTGGAGCGTAGGCGGTGGTGGTGGTGGCGGCGGTTTGGTTTTTCTTACGTTTGTGCGTCGTGATTCACGCAGGAAAACCTCTTTCCGTGACCCTAAAAAGTAGCTCTAACTATTAGCAGGTCTTTGAGGATTAGTTCTGACAACACTCTTTGTGTGTAGAGTGATTTATCAGCTGAGGAGGGAGGGAGCGGAAAAAAAAGGGGAGGAATGGATGAAAGCAGAGGAAAGAGGGAGGGATAGTTAAAGAAGATGAAAAGAAAAGGGAGGAAACACAAGCAGGGGGGGTGGAAAAAGGCCGACTAAGTATGAGGGCAGTCATGCGAGGTCACCCACACAATGGCTCGTATTCATTTGGTGCACAGGAAAGAGGAGAGCCAGACAGGAGAGACTGTTCTCCATGGTTGTTTCAGTTGTACAGTTTAAATAACAATCTCCAGGAACCACTTCTTTGTATTCCTTTTCATGCACCAACTCTGACTAGTTTATAATCGCATAAAAACGTAGCTGATGTCAAGCACAGTTCAGTGAATGTATTAAACGACTCAGCCTTGATCTTAGTTCACTGTTCCCACTTGAGTCGTTTTAAGTTTTTTTTTTTAAATCATTTTTATAAGAGATTCTTTTCAAGAAAGTGACATTAATCCGATATCATGACTAAGCCGTAAATCTGGGGTGCCAAACTTCTGGCCCAGGGGCCACTTATGGCCCACAAACCTTTCTGCAGCTGGGCCATGGATAGATAGATAGTTAACTAGCTAGAAAGCTAGCTAGCTAGCTAGATGGATAGATAGATACATAGATAACTGGCTACAAAGCTAGCTAGCTAGATGGATAGATGATAGCTGGATGTATGGATGGATGGATGTATGATGGATGGATGGATGAATAGATAGATAGATGGATCGATCGATCGATCGATGGATAGACAACTAGCTAGAAAGCTAGCTAGCTAGATGGATAGATTGATGGAAGATATTAATCCCTCGAGAGTTCCCTTTGGGAAATTAAGGCGATAATGCTAATAATGAGGCTAGATGCTAATTTTTTTTTTTTAAATTTATACATGTTTTGCTGTGTATTATTGAACATGTTCTGTTCCAGATGTGATATTTATTTTCATGTTATTTTTGTCCGTCTCCAGTGCCAGGAGGCCGAGCTGCTGAAGCACCTAGCAGAGAAGAGGGAACACGAGCGCGAAGTGATCCAAAAAGCCTTCGAGGAGAACAACAACTTCATCAAGAACGCCAAGGAGAAGCTAGAGCAAAAGATGGAGGCCAACAAGGAGAACAGGGAGGCTCTCCTGGCCGCCATGCTGGAGAGGCTGCAGGAGAAGGTACAGTTCGCCACGTGATCTTTAGCCCGGTTAAAGTAAAAAGGGAAAACAGCCTTAGATTCCCCCGACTGTGTGTTGGGTTTCTTGTTGACTCTGACGTTGTTGTGTCCCTGTGTTCGGCGCGCAGGACAAACACGCCGAAGAAGTGAGGAAGAACAAGGAGCTGAAGGAGGAAGCCTGTCGGTAGATGAGCGGAACGCGCAAACGGTGGGAGCGAACCAGAGCAGGACTGGGAGCTTTTTAAGTTAAACCGTGCAGGATAATAAAAGAAAAAGAGCTGAAAAAACAAACGTAAACAAAGATAAATTGCCAGTTTTTCACATTTCATGTATACTGTAAGAAGAAGCTGTACAAAGTTTAGCCCATATTTGATGTAAAGCAACAAAAAAAAAAAAATAATAATCACGCTTTTTTTTCTAAGGAAGCGGAGTGTGGTGTAGCCTCCAGACAAAAGAGTGTTAGCAGACAATTCCGTCGTGTTTGAATACTGGACACCGGCGTAGCTAAAAAGCTCCGATCTGCAGAGAGCGCTAAAGATAAATCAGACCTTGTAACATCAGCAGGACACATTTCTTCACTTTGCTTCCACAGCCCTTGTGCTAACTCTTTAGCATTTTTCAGCCTGCCTTGTGTCTTGGTATGGGACATTTTTTTTATGTACTAAAACTCAGCGGATTTCACAGAACGGATCTAGAACACAACCAGGTAATGCGTTTTCGTTCCGACAGAGTAGAGCCTCGACAAACGGAGGCTCGAAAAGTCGAGGACTCTCAGCGGCGCGCTGACATTTTCAGACTTTGTAAATCTCCGGTGTACTTGTAGTTCAGTGACATTTAGGGTCTCCTAGATTTTAGACTTGGAATTGCACTCTCATTTTATTAAGCACAACACAAAAGCACATATGCATATAAAAGGGGGGACGGGGGCTGAGGCGGGGTCCCCATCACGGAGAGATTTGGACGAAGTCACTTTTGAAGTTTAGGTTCGAGGCTCCTCTGGCTAACTCGTCGACTCTGTTTGCTTTGATACGCGTCATCGTGCTCCGAATGTTTGTTCGTTCGTTTGGTTTTTTGTTTTTTGTTTTTGTTTTTTTTTTTCAAAGTAGAAGTATTTGAAACCCATACCTTAAAAAAGTGTGTAACTAAATCTGAGTTGTTGAGTCATACTGACTTAATTTAAAAAACGTTTCACATGTTGGCAGTGTAACAGAAGAGGTTTGTACTCGCTGTAACCGTGTCTGTCGCTGTAACTCTGCAAAGCTGGATTGACTATATCTGTTTGGCATGGACAGTAAAAAAAAAAAACGCTTGGCTGACCTTAAAGTGTCTGTGTACTTTCTTGAAATGTTACAGTATTCGCAGTTATACATACATTCACACATACTACATTCAAATTTCCCAAAATTTTTTTTTTACTTTCACTTTCACTTTCACATTTTAAAATGTAGCTAGCAGTTGACTATAAAAGCTAAATGAAATATAACCATCGCACACCACCACGAATTCAAACACTATTGAGAACCTGATAACGTATATTTTTATCTGTACAAACCACTCCATGAGTTGCTGCCACCTAGTGGCTGGAGGCTTGTTATCATTCAAGCATTACAGCAGTGATACCATACAGCAGTGCCATATTACATTGGGAAAATTTTCACGCCCCACCCCGGCACCTCACCGCGCACTCAGTCGAGGCCCCGCCCCACTATTTGAGAAGATTTAGATTCAAAGCCGGCGTCAAATCTACAAATGAATTAATATGCAAGTGAAGAGCAGTAAATGTACGCATTTTATTACTTGTTGTATTTGTCTCTTAAAATATTATATTTACTAAAGTTTAAATATTAATGCTAAAAATAAACGGCTTTTTTGTTTCTTTTTTCACGCAAATTAAATAAGAAAACAGACACAGAATTTTGGACAAAAAAACATTTTTAAAAATTGTGCAGTATACATAATATTACTTTTATAGATTAGACAATTAAATTAAAATGGCTTTAAATACAAATGAATATAAATCAGTAAAGTTAAAGTTAATCTCTACGATGGAATAAGATCCTGGAGAAACCATACGGTAGGACCTGGTTCCAGGGAGCCGCCGTTTGTGCTACTCCTGTTGTAAAACGTTGGGCCTCACGCAGGTGCAGCCCACTGTCACCACCTCAGTCCCCAGTCTGAACACGTACTTTTTATCGGCTTTGCTCCCCTTTCTCTTGCTTCGTCTGTTCAGTGGGACTCTGTAATTAAATTCAAAATAATGTTATTTAATTGTATCAGTTCTTTTTTGTTTCTGTAGACTTTCACTTTTTCAGGTCTGTTATGTTGCAGAACCACGTTGTAGCATGGACCACAAACCACATCCTACAAATATATTTATGTAAATTCAGCCTTTATCATAGGGTAATGTTGGTAAAAAAAAAAGAAGTAGAAGAAGAAGAATATTAATATTAGTAATATTAATATACCATCATTAACTTCTCTACAGTAAATATATAACTATAAATATCTTTCCCCTCACAGCCTCAGATAACCAGCAAACTTTCTGGTCAAAATCAAGTCTCAAAAAAAAAAAAAAAAAAAAAAAAAA
>NW_007585113.1:205059-212757 GCF_000523025.1 Cynoglossus semilaevis | reverse complement strand
AATAATAATAATAATAATAATAATAATAATAATAATAATAATAATAATAATAATAATAATAATAATAATAATAATAATAATAATAATAATAATAATAATAATAATAATAATAATAATAATAATAATAATACGTCTTACTTGTGCAGGACCAGCATCTGGTGTTGAATGGGTTTTGCCTCCAGGACAGCGTCCTCACCTTTTCCCCGCAAGTTCAGGCAGAAGGTGGACAGACACTGAGCCTGGGATATTCTCTGAGGCAGCCGAGATTCCACCCAGGTTTCTCTAGAGGAGAAAGGATTCAAGAGAACGGAGGGAAATTTGGATCAGGGTCGAGAAATAGTTTCAAATCTGGTCGTTCTTATCTAAATAAAAACGTCTGTCGAATGTCGTGGTGGCTCACCTGTACGTCCACGGTGACAGAGACCTGCTGGGGATGGACGAGTCCATCTGAGACCTGGGTCTGACACCGAACGAAGAGTCCAGCTCCAGTTTCACCATCCTGCCCGTTGACGCGGCTCTTCTGCCCGACATCGAAACGTAGTAGTCCCTCTCATTTTGGGCCGCGTGCAACGGCGCAGCCAGGCTCAACATTAGCAGAGTTGTCAACAACTGCAAAACATAATAAACCAAAAACCAGCAGTCAGTGAACTGCAAGAAAAGCGTAAAATATACCTATGAAATTACATTTTTTTTTAAAAAAAAAAAAAAAAAAAAGGTAAAAAAAGGTAGAGACAGCAGCTCACCAGCAGCATGATGATGTAGTTTGGCTTTCAGAGGGTTGATTTGATGTGGGAAGATCTCCGTTCTTCTCACTTATAAAGTCGACATGAGAAGATAGCAGGATGTGTGGCGCGTTTCCGCTATGACTGTCAAGTGAATTAACACAAACGCACGTTGACCTCTTAGTGAGGTGAACACATGGGTGTCTGAGATGGGTCTCTGATGTTGCTTTTTTAGTCGGTTTCATTCCTTCATCACCTGTTGTAACCTACTTTTGTGTGAACACTACAGAGAACCAACGCAAATGTGAGAAGTTCCCCTTGAAAGGTTTGTAGATCAAAGACGGTACAAATGTAGCTACTCCATAGGGTGTTCATGAATGTTTCTGGAATTGATTATTATCAATAATATTATTTAATTGCTCTGTATAATTTTAAAAAATATATATTTATCAGGTTAAGAAACTTAGCAACATGAACTTTATGATAAGAAATAAATGCATTTTAATCTCCCGCGGGCCAAATACAGTGACATGGCGGACCGCATTTAGCCCGCGGGCCTTGAATTTGACACGTGCTGTAAAGCCTGACACGTAAGAAACCTTTTTTTAAAAAGATATGTTGATTAACCATACGAAAAACGAAACAAACGAAAAAAAAAAAATTTTTTGTTTGTGAGCATTTGACACCTTCAGCATTTTTTTGGCAACTTTTTGCTGAAAAATTTAGAAATAAAAACGAGTTTTGCCTGTAACATTTTGAAAACAGAGTTTTCCAGTCTGAATGTTGTGTAGCAAATATGATACAAATGGTTTCGCGGGGGTTGACAAGGTCAAAGTTCAGGGTTTTCTGTCTTCCGTTTGGAAGGTGAGACATTTTAGTGTTGATTTGATTCGATTTTTTAATAAGTGATTCCTTTATCACTGTATTTCTCGATTGTTGTGCAATCGTTCACGATACACGGAAGCAGGAATTAACTAAAACCCGAAGAACGACAGCAAAAAAAAAAAAAAAAAGTGAGGCACTGAGGTTTCGTTATCGTCTGGAACTTTGAAACCAAGAGAATCACGCGTGTCTGGATTTTTAAATTGCTAACATTGAAAGCGCAGAAAAAGATCATATCATCTCTTATCTCTGTGGCAACCATCGTTGCAGTTTCAGATGCCTGCGTGCAGTACACCACAAGTGCACTTCAACATAAAAAAAAAAACATTGGACAGTGGACACCATTGCGACGCTTTTACTTCATGGGAAATTAAAAAAAAAGCATTTATTATGCTAAAATTTCAAAAAAAAAATTGGAAAAATGTCTCTGACTTTAGCTCTACATTCCAGCTGGTAGTGATGTGAGTAATGAGCCAAGAAACATTTAGCTACCTGACCTGCTGCATCCTGTCAAACTGCACCAAATGATCCCTCACCTAGATTAGGTTTGATGGTGCTTTGATGAGATGGTGCTGTGAAAACACAGCACCATCTCATCTGCCAGCAAAATCACTGATCTGATCTGAGCTGTTTTAGCACATTTTTCTTTCATCTTTGATCAATAGAAAACTTCATCTGGAATTATTTTTAAAACATGTGAAAAAAAACCATGCGGATAAATAAAATGTCATAGATTCGTTTTTTGTTTTTTTTATAGATTCAATGAACTTTAAAAACTGCATTGGCTTGCAAATCATGGACTCATATATATATATATATATATATACATATATATATATTTCTTTTTTTATGGTACATGACAATTTTCAGCCTATACTAATTTTCAGGGGGCCACATTAGCAATACAGTTTCCCAAACCCCGGTCCGCGGACCATTACCAGTCCATAGGTCATTTGATACCGGGCCGCAGTGGGACACAGTGAAAAAAAAGTGTACTTCATTTTGACTAATCTACTTCATTCAAAGAAAGTCCAGTCATATCCATTTACTTTCTTTATGTAAAGATAATCTGGCAGTATTTTAAAATGATAGGTCATTCAGACTGATACTAACAGAATACAGTCAAAAAGACGTTTTATTTTGAAAATCTAATGATCCTTCAATGCTCAGTACCTTGGTACCGATCTGTAGTTGAGTTTGACACACATGCTCTAGTCAAACCCTGTTTGTCTGTTTTGCCTGATATCTACAACACTGCACCTCAAACCCAAAGAAGCTCGGTCGGCGCGGTGTTTCTCTGTTGATCATCTGAGTAACAGGACACACATCTTGCACCTTCACACACAACAAAGCCGCTCTGAGCAATGTAGGTCAAGGAAACGCTGACAAAGGTTCTGCTATTATTCAGCACAACAACCTGACAAACATGCCCCATGCAACATTTGAGTAAGGAGTCTATTAACTGGAGCAGAGGGCCGCAGCGACGGTACAGACGAGTCAAGCAGGAAGAACAGGTGGAATTTTTTTTTTTTTTTTTTTTTTTAATCCTCTTGAAAAAATAATATGAATTTGCGCAGAGCATAAAGTGTTTAATGTAGATGTAACAACAAAAATCAGAGTTGAAGATTCCTGGCGATTGTAATTATCAATAATACAGCCAAGTAACAACAAAAATCAGAGTTGAAGATTACAGCGGTTAGCCAATGGCAACAAGGCCCGACTGCGTTTGTAAAATTCATGGGTTTTCCACTCCACGTGCTACAATGAGAAAATTTATAGTAAAAGAGCCGAAACCCACAGAACCAGCACCCACATGTTTACTCACTGACTGAGTTTCCCCCGAAACCAACCCTGTTTGACCTAAAATCCATTTTCAAAAATACCTCAGTGACGTCAAATTGAAATTGTGCTAGCGTCGTTAGCACGACCGCTATTTCAGTGAGTTCACCATTTAAATGTAAACTACATTAGATGTACATTTACAGAAACTGCGACCTAATAGCATGGAACATTGTTTATATTTTTTATTCTATATTATTTTTCATATTCATTCAAATTCCAGGCAGTTTGGGTAGAGTAATATAGAGATTGTACAAAGTACAACGTTTTACAACAGTGGACAATTAATATTTAATATATTTAATATAAAAAAACTGGGCCATAACAAAATATATTAAATTAATTTAAAAGGTAAATACTATTATTATTTGATATTATCCATTTTAAGGACTCTATATATAGAAGTCCGCCAGCGATGTTCGAGTGCATATAAAACAACAGCGATTAGGAGTGGACGGAAGTGGGCGTTTTTCAAAATAAAACACCACGCGGACGCGTGTAAATTTTAAAAATTCAAAATAAAACGTCACAAATCGGTGACGTCATTAATAGAATTTAATAGGTGATAACATTGAATAAATTCCTATGTAAAGTAACTGGTTTTATTATTTTTTATTTTCTATTTTTAAAAGAGTATCTCTCTAACTTATTTGACAACCACATTCAAAATCTAGCATTTTGCAAATTAAATATGACTTGAGAGATAAAAAAATAGTTTTTAACATTAGCATACATGTAATAAATACATTTAAAATGATTGAGTTTAATATTAAAACATACAGTTGAAATAAAATGAAAGTTTCTCTGACATTCCTCAACTTTTAACATCTCAACCATTTTTATTGAAATTGAGTTTAATACTGAAAATGTTTAATTTAACATTTTCACTCTTGATCTCAGAGCAAAATTAATCGTTTTTTTTTTCACTCTTGATCTCAGAGCAAAATTAATCTTTTTTAAAAAATCTTTATAAACCATATAACCCAAATGAACATCTAACCAAACAAAAAAAAAAAAAAAAAAAACGAATGTGCCCTATGAGTCTGACACACAAGTATGAGTCATCCGTGGGTGTGGAGACTGACGCTGGATGGTGGTGGTGACCACACGATGTCTGAATGACAGACATCGGGGATAAGATAAGAGCCGCAGCTTCGTTACGTTATCAGATCCTGGTAACTGTACCATGTGGGTGCAATCTAACATTACACCAACTGTAAATCTGCACTAGTTTCAATTCAGACAACTCAAGTGTGGCGGTCCAACAGTGTGGGACAGTCTCCCACACGTCAGCTCTGGACCTGTTCTAGTGAACAACGTGGTTTATTCACCTGACTCTTCCATTCCCGGCAGTCTCATTTCTGAGGTTGGTTAGTTCGCCATAACATTTACCAACAGTGAGCTAGTTACCATGTAATTTGGAGGGATTTATAAATAACTTGAAAGTTCAGTGACGTGTGTTAGTGTTGGGCAGGAAGTGAGGAAAGAAGACAATATTGTGAGTCTAAATTAAGAGGAAATAGGACAGATCTGCAGAGGGCTGCTGTGATTGCACAGGAATAAAGTGGATGAGCAGCGCAAACTGTTAAGCCCAAGCATGGGCAAACTACGGCTCGGGGACCAGATGTGGCCCATTTGGCTTTTTAATCCAGCCTCCTTAACTTTACATTCAAAATTATGTTATTCATTTCTACTATCATTAAACTTCTGACATTTTCCTTGCAATGACCACATTTCCCCAATAGATGGCGTAGACAATGATAAAGCATTTTAGCCTTTAGGCATGACTTTTACATGTCATTTGTCTCAGTTCAGTGTTTCCCAAACTTTTTTTTCGGGAACCCATATTTTAAAAGTCACAACTCTTCACGACCCAATTCGTAAATTTGAATTCGTAAACTCATGGGAAACATGATGCGAGACGACCCAAAAAATATCTCTTGCGAGACACCTGAGGGTCGTGACCCAGTCTTTGGGAAACAATGTTTTAGTTCATACAAACGTTCCATCTATCCCCCCCGGTCCAATTTGAGGACCCGCGAGTCGAAAGTTTGCCCACGCCTGGCCTAGCCTAACGAGACACAATAAGAAAATTAATAAATTACGAAAAACCGAAAAGGTCGTCTCTTGAGAAGAGAGGAATGAACGATGTGTGCGACTTCTCAAAAAAAAACAACAATTCTTGTATCAAACTGGTCAACGAAAAAAAAAAAAAAAATCTTGTATCAAACTGGTCAACGTAGATGGAAAAAAAAAAAAAAAAGATGTGGACCACAGAGGACAGACGATGATGAGATTTTCCTTGAAAGTGACCAAGATGGATTGCATTAGAATGGAGCAGATCAGAAGTTTGGAAATAGAGTGGAGCAGATCAGACAGTTTGGATGAAGAAGAACAGAACTCCTAGAACATATATTTGACAAATGAAACAGAAAACCAAACAGACAGGTCAAAGATGAGAGCCTCCACAAATCATATCTCCATCCGCAGCGTGAGATGGAGGCAGCAAAAACTGTAAGAAAATCAGTGTCCAGTAACGTGAAACTCTTCGAGTCTGCTCCAATGAAACACATTTTATTTTCAACAACTACAGTTCAACAATTACAAAAAGGTTTAATATATATACAAATGCAGACGGCAGCGTTGACAAACTGCTCCTCTTTTCCGGACGAATCTGTGAAATAAGTATAAACACGTATTACGGTGCATTTGAGTCCATCATGATAGTAAGAATAAACAGTTGTCAAGTCGTTGCTTGTATCCAACAGTGGAAGGACCTGCAGGAGAACAGGAAGTGAGAAAAAAACAAATGTACACTTTAATATAGATCTCTGTACGTGTGAAGTTCGTGTGTTTGGTTTCGGAGACCGCGGCCCTTTTCTTCCTCCCTACTCAGATGAGGAAGATGATGTCATCCGCCACCATGACTTGGTTGTCGTCCTGCATGCGAGCCAACGCAGCGCGCACCTCCGCCTCGGAGAAGCGCTTCTCCCTCCCTTTGTTGACGCCGTCCATGAGCGCCGCCATCTTCACGGACTGGGCGTGAGCCGACTGGAACACGGCGAACAGGGACGACTTGAACTCCTTCAACCTGCGGGGAAAGAAAAGCTCAAGGTTAATGACATTTAAAAGAAAAAAGAAAAAAAAAAAAATCAATGTCATGACCTCAGAGGTGAAAAGGTCACTGATCATTTCTCAATCCTATATAATATTACGTACCTGTCTGCAGAGAGCTCAGCGTCTCCAGACTGTGATGATGTGTCCATGGGCTCCTCCTCCTCTTGTGACACCTTGGCTGGTTTAGGAGTTCCAGCCTGAACTGAATTTTTTTTTTTTTTTCATGTATGGTGTTAATTTTAAACATCTCTAATTATATAATTTGTAAACAAACAAAAAAAAACTGCGCAGTACTTACTGTCAGGAACATCTTGGTTTTCACTGAAGTCATATGGGCTGTATGGTTCGCCGCCCTGAGAGCCACGGCTCCCTCTGCAGTAGATCACAGATATTACAACATTAAGAAAAATACAACATAAAAAAAAAAAAGGGACAAACAAATGTGAAAAGCAGCAGCTGTGAAGAGTGGCTTCGTCGTTCACCTCTTCTTCGTGGCTCTCTGCGAGCGCTGCGTGGACACCTCCTCGTCCTCCTCCGATTCAGAGTCGCGCTGCTTTCGCGAACGCTTTTTCTCCTTTTCCAGTACCTGAGCAGAAAAAGGCCCAAACAAAAGGGAAGGAGGATAATCAGAGACACAGTGGCGACCTCTGCTGGTGCGTCACAAACGCCGCGAACTGACATTCGGCGCCAACCTTTTTAAAGTAGGCGAACTGAACGAGCTCCACTGCCACTTCGGAGTCCTGCATCTCCACGACTTTGCTCATGCGGGACTTGGCGTGAGCGGTGGACAAGCGGATCATAGTCTCCAGAGTTCGAGCCGTTACGGGCGAAGTCTAAAGAAGGAGAAGAGGCTGACGTTAGAACATAAGGAAGCAAAAAGTGGCAAAGATGTTGACATACAGAAAAATGGAACATTTCAGAGCAAATGTGACCATGGCTGTCAATCAAGACGCTCCATCTCGGATGTTTTTACATTTTTTATATTTTATACTAATAAAATTGAAAGCATATAGGTGTTTAAGATGGTGTTTTTAAACACAATTTAAAAAAAAAAAATTTAAAAATTATTTTATTAGTATTTTTTTTTTTTTTTTTTTTCCCCAATTACTAAAAATTTCCAATTGTGAATCCCAGGCAA
>NW_007585113.1:184584-204776 GCF_000523025.1 Cynoglossus semilaevis | reverse complement strand
TTTTTTTTTTTCTATCGGCATCATTAGTGCGTACTTCTGCTCCTACTCACCCTGGCAATGTCAGCGGCCAGCTGCTCCTGGCTCCTCAGTCTGGAGTACTCCTCTGCGATGTGATTGGCTGCCTCCTCAGTCAGCACAGGCGTAACAGACTTGGCAATGTGGATGTACTTCCTCATGAACTCCTTGCTCACAACCTTGTCCCTGAAACGTTTTTTATAAATATTAAAATCACATTTCTGGTTTTTTATTTCTTTCAATCACAACAGGACAGTGAGTGTGTGTTCATACCTCTTTCTCTTGCTTCCATGCAGTAAGTTGTTGTGCTTCTCATAGACCTGTAGCTCCTCTTCTTCCTCTACTATGGCGTCTGGATCATCCGTAGCAAGTACATCTACAGTGCCTCCCAAAGTCATCGCTATAAAAATAGAAAACCGGGAAATATATCCTTATATAAAGATCCAAAAAAAAAAAAAAAAAAAAAAAAATCTTTGACTGGGAGAGTTCAACGGCGTTGCTAATCGTCGGTACCTGCACCCTCCTGCTCGCGTGAGTCACGGTAGCGGTGCATCCTCAGCACGTGGTCGGAGATCTCGCGGTCCATTTCGGGATCCATCTGATCCAGCACAATGAAGAGGAGGTCGAAACGAGACAGCAGCGAATCCTGGAGGCCAATGTTCTCCATCGGCGTTTTGTACTGGTCGTACTGCAGAGAGACGAGTTTTTAGGATTTCGATATTTTTAATTCAACTAAAATAACGGCGTATGCTAATTTCGCTAACATTTATCTCAACTTTTTGCAAAGCATTCTGAAGCATATTCATAGTTTAAAAACTTTCAAAACATATCCTCTAAATCATTGATTCCCAAAGACTGGGTCTCAACCCTCGGGTGGGTCGCAAGAGATTTTTTTGGGGGGTCATCTCGCATCATGTTTCCCAGGAGTTTACGAATACGATACGTGCTGCGTGGCTACTTACTCTGCCGTACACGGGGTTAGCCGCCGCTAGCACAGAACAACGAGCATTGAGGCGCGCGTGGATGCCCGCCTTGGCGATGGTGACGCGGCCCTGCTCCATCACCTCGTGGATGGCCGTGCGGTCCATGTCGGACATTTTGTCGAACACGTCGATGCACACAACGCCGCGGTCGGCCAAAACCATGGCACCAGGCTCCAGACGTCGCTCACCTGGAGGAGAGAAGACGTTGTTATGTTGTATGAAATTTAGCTAGGAAAAGTTTGCCACTACCTGGAGGAGAGAAGACGTTGTTATGTCGTATGAAATTTAGCTGGGAAAAGTTAGCCTATTCTCCTTTTCAAAATGACGGTTAAAGTATTAAAAAAAAAAAAAAAGTTTAGCAGCATACTTTTATACTGAACTCATTTTATGAACTCATTTTATACTGAACTCAAACATTTTGAGTTTGCGTACACAGGGTATATTTGTACATTTTTAGCACAGGTCGTACCAGTCTCTTGGTCAGTGGTCACAGCAGCCGTCAGACCCACACCAGAGGAGCCTCGTCCAGTGGTGGCAATGGCTCTGGGTGCTGTGTGAAGCACGTAACGCAGCAGCTGGGACTTAGTAACTGATGGATCACCTGTAAAAAAAAACAAAACAAAAAAAACAAAAAACATGAGTTTTGTCTTATATTAAACACCAATCAGGCCAAATGTAAACACTAGCAGGGATCACTCTGGTACCGATGAGCAGGACGTTGATGTCGCCCCTGATGCGGGAGCCGTTTTCCAGCACTTTCTCCACACCTCCGAGCAGCATGCAGAGGATGGCCTTCTTTATGTACTCGTGACCGTGTATGCTCGGAGCCAGGGAGCGAGCCAGTTGATCGAACACATCCTGAGTGCAAACATGACACAGGTTAAATCCACATCAAGTCTATTTACGCATGTTGTTTTGCACCGTGGAAGACACGGCCGGGCTGAGAAGACTCACTATGGAGCGGGACTGGCTGAAGTTGCGGATTTTGGCCACGTCGCCGCTAGAGAAATTGGGCGACACCTCCTTGCTCATTTGCTTGACGTTGCAGGCGATCAGGATGGTTCTGAGTTGGGAAACAAAACAGATTTATTTAAAAAAAAAAAAAAAAAAAAAAAAAGTCCACTTCCCGCTTTAACACAGATGTTAACTAACTGACCTGAACGTGCCAGATGTGAATCCTCCTTTCTTTCCCGGCAGACAGCGGTATGTACCAACCACTTGCACTCTGTCCCCGGGTTTGACCACGTCCACCAGGTCGTTGTCCAGGATGATGTCCACGGAGCGAGGCAGCTGACCGGCAGGTGCCTTCTCGGGCATCTCCTGCACTGTGATGGTCTGATGGTCTTTGTAAATAGACAGACCGAACTCCGTCTCCAGAGGGTTGTTCTCCTCATCCTGTCAGAGGAGGGAAACCATGTGAGTAGGAAGGATCCTGGGAAATGGTACAAGGATCATATATGGTGATCCCTCTCCTATCGCGGTAGTTGTAGTACACCAATAGTACACCAAGTACGCACTGCAATAGCCGATCTCGTCTAGGTAAACAAAGCTACATCACCAGCGATCGTTCGCAAATGCGCTTATCTAAATTTCTAGTTTATCCTTTGCTATATTTCATAAGATCTGATTTTTTTTTTAAACCGCGATATAGAGAGGGAACACTGTAAACAAAACCGTATCCACAGTTACCTTGGTGGGATAGATGGCACTGGAGGGGAAGGCGTCCAGAGATGTCATGTCCGTGTATTTCCTTTCCATGGTCTTTTTTGTGGTCGGACAGTAATGAACGCTGCGCACTACTTTGGGGCGCACCAAAGAACCTGCAGAAAGAATAAAAAAATGAATGCTGAATGTCCGCTTTTGAAATACAGTCCCTAAAGCAGTCAGTGCATTACTAAAGATATAAACTTAAACTTACACTTTGTGATAATGCCCTCCACACACACCATGCTGCTCAGCAGGCGCGAGGTCAAAGTTCGAGGGGTGACGTGTTTGGTGCCGAAGCTTCCCTCCAGGCCAATGAAGAACTCCTCGTACTGCTTGGCGTACGTGGCGTCCACGGATGCCACCACGTCTTTAAGAGCGCGCTGAAAAGCCAGCAGCTCTTCAAAGGCATTGCTCATCAACCTGGAAGACGAGTCGTCGTTTCCATCACGGACGTGGATATCATGCTCGACAATTTCATTTTTGTTTTGTTTTGCTTTTCAAAATGCTACTGTGTACGTTTCCGTTTGAAGAGTTGAATTAGATTTAGCTAATCAGGAACTGCCTTAAGAAAAAAGTTCCTTTATTCAAGATCTACCGGCATTACTGCCTCCTACTGGTTTGGAGGTGATGAGGCAAATGACTCAACAACTTTAGCCTGTAAGCAAACATCAATAGCAGTGCAGCTGAAAACAACTATCTCCAAATACATTGGTTTGAAGTACACACTGTAATACACTACAACCTTGCAGTAAAACATGTTTTGTTAGGTACCAAACGTACTCCAAGATGTCATGGAAATGAAGGAAAATTTTAACACTCAAACTAAATACTTAGGTTCTAATAACTTTTTAAAATATTATTAATATTCATATTATATTCATAACCATGTAGTAAAAACTGATTTGTATTCACTGATGTGTCTGAAATGTATTATTATCTCACCAGAAACGTCAAAAATATTTGCCAGAAAATAACCAATCACCACACCACTTATATACAGCTCCACACACAAAGATAAGGCAATACTCACTTTGAAGCCCGTGTCTCGTTGCGTCGCCTTAAGTCGTTAACGTTGACGATTAGTCGAGATTTGTTGTCGCTGATCATATTCCGGACTTTGTTCTGGTAAATTCCCTGGTCTTGCTGCAAATGTCAGAAAAACTCCGGTCAGCCATTTTACCACAGTAAGACACAGTAAGAAGCTAAACTTTACACTAACGAAATTAATCATCATAAGCCAGGCTTTAGCGTCAAACTTAGAGTTGTTTCTAACAAATGGCGACTTTGTTATGGCCGCATGTGTCCCTCATTTGCAGAGTTTCTCAATACAAAAGCCAGACTCACATCATCGTCCAAAAAGTCCAGATAATCTCGCTGAGCCTCCCTCATCTCCCGATCATCCACCATGTCGGTTGCCATTCTGGAAGATTATTTTTCTCACGTAGACGTGAATCTACAGTAAAACAAATCAGTAACGCTGTGTTCTTCTCCGCCGTCAAACCACACAACTGATGGCGTTTCGCGCCACAGCTTGCCGGCCGCGAGCTAAGTACGGGACGTCATTGGTCAAATCCCCACGCAGTATTTACATAGACCGCGGGTAAACGTAACCCTGGCCAATAGAATCTTTGTTGTCGTCATAGGAGCCCGCCCCTCCTTTGACTCCCGCGAAAATGGAGCAAAGAGAAGGCAGAAAATGGAGGCAGGATTTTTTTTTTCTACTACTTGCAGGCGTTTGTTTGTTTTCCGTTTAGCCAGGAGATGGCGACATAAACGCAGACCCTTGGAGACATACTATATTCTTTGAATTTAAGTATATTTATTATTAATCATTTTAGTCATTCTGTTCACAAATTATTATTATATTATCTTATATATACACCTGAATATTTAACTAACCACTGACAAGTTATGTACTATTCTAATACATATGTTTAAATAACTGTGTATAATTATCTCATTCTTTGACGTTTGTTCGTACTATTGTTTTGACATTATTTTCTTAAATGTCCCAAGTTGTTTTTAATATTTAGTAGCCTGTAGAAAAGAGCATGGCCTTATATTTTATTTAAATTGTTATATTATTATGTTATATTATGTTTCAGAATGGTTTGTTTTCATCCTTCTTCTTTTCCTCTGTGACAACAGTTTCTATCTAAATCTATAGAGTATAGATTTGCACCATTCAATCCCCTAACCGGAGCAGTATCATATACCCTAAACATGAAAAACAATATGTAAACAACAAGAGAAGATGATAGTCAAAATTGTAAGTCAACACTCAAACTGATGTTGACAATGGCGATGTGGGCGTGGCCTTAACTCTTGACTCCACCCACTGTTGAAGTTCTCCCTGCTGCCGGTGTGTTGTTGCGTTTAGGTTTTCCACCTGAAAAGGGCGCTTTACCTTACTTTCCAGTTTGTAACTTTTAATTTGGTCAAACGATAAAGGGTGGGTGTGCAGAGTGAAGTAGGACTTTTTGTTTTTTTTCTCACGCCTCATCGCTGAGACCAGAGGCTACAGAGCAGCAGCAGCAGGTGTGTAGATAAACACGAGCAGGTGAGAGGATGATGGTGATGGAAGTGACACTGATGATTATTTCTCTGCAGACTTTGTCGTGACCTCCTTGTGCTGTGAAACATTAATCAAAGAGTGAAGTAGGACTTTTTGTACACAAGTTATGTGAATGAACCAAATACAGTAGGCGTTTCAACCAGCGTTATTTCATCCTAATTGTGAGCTAATTTGCACATTTGTTTTATTACAAAACCTTACAACACACAACACAACAGAAAGAATAGTCACAGTGTCTGCGACTACAATACTCTGCATTCTTGGCTCTCTGGAGATTAGATGTTTTGACGACAAACCTGCTTTTCCACTGTGCTTAAAGAATGTCCATCCGTTCGAAGGACGGAAGTGACGTTTCAGGGCCTTTATGTATTATCCATCAAGTGGGCCGGACCAGTACAATGATAACATGATTAACTATAAATAACAAATACTCCATGTTTTACCCCTTTTGTTTTGATGCAAACAAGTACAAGTATTTTAGATATTTATGATTATTTATTCATATTTAATTAAATGTAATGTTTACAAAAAAATCCTATAATGCAGGGGTGTCAAACATACGGCTCGGGGGCAAAAACTGGCCCTCTAGGCCGTTCAATCCGGCCCACTTGATGAATTTTGAAAATAAAAAAAATACACAAATCCTTTATGTTCAGATCATGGGTTTTTTTTTCTTTTTAAATATCCAATATAATTTTTTTTATTTTTAAAATTCATCACGTGAGCCGAATCGAACACCCTAGCGATTTGTTTCTCAAAGACTGGGTTGCGACCCTCAGATGGGTCGCAAGAGTTTTTTTTTTTTTTGTTTTTTTTTTTGGGGTCGTCTCACGTCATGTTTCCCAGGAGTTTACAAACATTGTCTATTGATTATTGGCTCTTCGCGTTTCCAAAACTAATTACGTGTGCGTGTACACAAATTAAAGAATGTGTTTGATGTGTGCACGTCTGACAATTAGGTTAAATGAATTAGACAGTCTCTGCATGTTTCGCATTTAAAAACAACAACATAATTGTCGCTGCATCATGTGTTAGGCCACAAACATCTTTTCAAAAATCGATTAAACCAAGACCTAACTTCTCTTCTCTTTTTTTTTTTTCTATTTCCACAGCCTCAATTTTAGGTGAACTTTCCAGATATTCATCTCTCCCTCTATGGCTGGAATAATCCTGCAATATGTGAGCACGCTGACCTTGAATCTCAAGCACCTTGGCTTCCCTCCCCTCTCAGACCGCATCCCGTCCTCGCTGCCATCACCCGAGTCCACAGTCAAGGCCTCCCAGGTGCCAAACCTGTTCCGGGAGCCGTACATCCTCTCCGGTTACCGTCCTGTGCAGCAGGATTGGCGCTGCTACCTCTTCAGCCTCTTCCAGAGACACAACGAATCCCTGAATGTGTGGACTCACGTACTTGCTGCTCCGGTGCTGCTGCTCCGGTGGTGGGCCAACGCGGGTGCCGTGGGGTACACCTTGGACACGGTGTCTCTCCCTCTGCTCTTGTTCCTGTTGTCTTCCTTGACTTACCTCTTCTTGAGTGTGATGGCCCACCTGTTTCACTCCCACTCGGAACATGCCCATTACTTCTTCTTCTTCATGGACTACACCGGCGTTGCGCTGTACCAGTACGGCTGCTCGCTTGGACACTACTTCTACACGTCAGAACCTTCCTGGAGGGAAAGCCACGTCGGGCTTTCGTTTCTCCCCGCTTCCGCGTTCCTTGCGTGGCTCTCGTGCGCCGCCTGTTGTTTTGCCAAGTCCAGGTACAGGCGACCGTATCCAGTGCAGCGGAAAATCTGTCAGATAATCCCAAATGCTCTGGCGTACCTGCTGGGCGTTAGCCCCGTAGTCCACCGCCTGTTCACCGTCTCCTGGACGCAAGAGCCATCCCTGCTCTTCCATGCCCTCCAGGTTGCCTCCTTCCTGTTGTCCGCTCTCTTCTTTTCCTGTCCCATTCCCGAGCGTTTCTTCGCAGGCCACTGTGACTTCGTCGGCCAGGGTCACCAGATCTTCCATCTGTTTCTGTCCCTGTGCACCGTGTTCCAGCTCGAGGCCTTGTTCCAGGATTACGCCAGGCAGAGGCGCACGCTGGTGGAGGTTTTTGGAGAGAGGCAGGGGGGGTGGGCCTGCGTGGCTCTGCCGGCGCTGTTCGTGTGTTGCATCCTGACGGCGCTGCTCGTGACCAGACACGTGAGCAGGCGGCCGGGGGACAAGCGAGAGAAAGGCGAGTGATGAAGACAAGGAGACAGGCCATAACGTCAGCCGCGGTTACTACCTGAAAACGACCTAGACACTGTGTGAATACATGGACAAGAAAGACACCAACGAGCTAACCTCAATCTTTGGCCGTCAAGTCAGAACCAAAGATCCTGCCAAGAGGAGAGCTTTGACTCGGACACCCGTCCAAAGACACGGAACAGACTGAACAGACTGCAACACTCCCTAATGGACATTGTCTATAAACAGAACTAAATCACGATCCTAATTATAATTATTATAAACATTACTTAGAGCTGCAACGAATAATTATTGTGGGTAATTTAATTGTGACCTATCTACCTCAGCGTGGTGCTAAATCATTAGGGGACCTGAAACCCTAGTTAAAAAAATTTTGAAGTATTGATACAATAAAAAAGAACTGTGCTAAAATATTCATCTCTGACTTTTCTCTTTGACATTTCAGATGCGTTCGATTTTTTTATTTTTTTATTTTTTTTTGTTCTCTACTCACGGTTGTCTCACTGTTACTGCAACGCTGTGCCTCGGAGGTTTTTCCACAGTGAGTCATCGTAACATTTAAACCCTGCTGATTACTGATTTTGGATCATGTCGAGCAAATCAGCGCAGAAGAACAAGCAAGTTCATATTAACGTCGTTCAGCCGTGGATTAGAGAATTCTATTCGTTGAGAATGAAACAAATAGAGGGATTTAAAAAAATAAAAAAAAAGGGCTTAGTGGTTAAAGTCATACATAATTATTTGTCTGGTTTGGGAGAGAAGACAACTCTGCCCTGTAGAGGCCAAACACAGGAACTGCATGACATATCGTTTTAATACTGACGTTATAATTACAAGACCTAAATTCGAACGTCTCACCTTGTTTTATATAACCATGTGTATTGTGTTTATTTTAAAGCACACAGAGGTACAGCAGGGGGCGCCTTATTTCATAGCTCAGCCAGACTTAAAATCTTAAAAAAAAAAAAATTTGTAAAAGCAGTCCAAACCAAGAGCAGAGAAATACATAAAATAAAAAAATAAAAAATGAAAAATTCGCAGCTACAGAACTCTAACATGAGTCTGTAAAGACGGACTACATAAAATAAAAAAATAAAAAATGAAAATTTCACAGCTACAGAACTCTAACATAAGTTTGTATAGACGGACTACGGTCGATCAGTGTTGTCGACCCTGTTTGTCCACACAGAGACCTGTTTGGTGTCTGGTTGTTCCAGTGTTCATGTGTGCTGACCACACCTTCATTTTTTCTTTTTAACATGTTTTAATATGTAACGTTCACATTTCCAGTTGATGACTGTAGATGACTCAGTATCGCTTTGGTGAATCAGAGCTCGAGCCTCCCTTTGAGAGTAGTTTCCCTCCTCGGTCAGGCCTGTCGCTCTAGGCTCCCCACTGAAACTGGAAACCCGAAAATGTTGACACTGTAACGAAGTTTCTCGAAAGAAGGTCCATAAATTGCAACAGGATTCTGGTAAACAGACTGCACTCGAGATCGACCGGTCGTGCCTTTTGTATTTCCAGCTGACGGCTCATTCTGAGCGTGTGCTCTGTCAGGGACCAGGAGAGGGAGCTCACACTCATACATACTTTTTAATGAGAAAATGTGGCAGTACACGTTATTTTTTTTTTTTTTGGGATTTGCTGTCATCGAAGGAAATTGGAATTGGAAATTTGGTGTCTGCAGGTCACACAAACCAAAATATCGGAAGTCGGAATCGAGGGGAATAAATGACGCTCTCGACCAGAAAGGCAGATCATCACGTGATTTCAGTGACATCACGTGAACCTTCTGTCTATCGGAAACATTATACAGATGCTTGTTTACATTCCAAACACTCCATATACGATTATTCCATTAATACAGGCTTTCTTCTCATTGCCTTAAAACTCCATTGTGCTTTGAACTAGAAAACCAAACCATATCGTTTTCTTGTCAAAGACAGAACAATTAAAATTGCATCCATAGATTCTATAGATGCTGCCATTACTTGATCTGCTGCACAAGACGGCCGTAGAAAGGAGGGTCTATCAGACAATGATGGGTGTACAGTGGGGGCATTACTCAACTCAAGGCCCGGGGGCCAAATGCGGCCCGCCAAGCCGTGTTGTGTGGCCCGCGGGAGCTTAAAAAGCATTTAGTAAAGTCCATGCAGCAGAGGTGCTTAACCTGAGAAATTAAACGTTTTTATAATCAATCCAATAATAATCAATTGCAGAAACATGTATTAGTCTGAAATGGAGTAGTTACATCTATACTAGAGGTCCCCAACCACTGGTCAACCAGTACTGCCCGTTAATACAGACCAGTACCGAGGTATTACATCTATACCAGCAGTCCCCAACCACTGGTCAACCAGTACCGCCCGTTACTACAGATTATTTAATAATACTACAGGATTATTAAATTTCAAAAATAAAACATGCGGCCCGGTACTAACTGACCTATGGACTGGTACTGGCCCGCAGACCAGGGGTTGGGGACCCAGATTTATACAGTCTTCCATTTACAACTGGCCCTTGAAGGGGAACTGTATTGCTGATGAGGCCCCCTGGTGGAAATGAGTTTGACACCCCTTCATTAGAGCATTGTTTCCCAAAGACTGGGTCGCGACCCTCAGGTGGATCACAAGAGTTTTTTTGGGTTGTCTCACATCATGTTTATCAGGAATTTACGAATTTCTACAGATTACAGTTGCGAAAGTTTTAAAATATGGGTCCCCAGAAAATGACCTTTAACCTTTCTAAGTTATATCTCCTGACCCCGCAGTCAAAAAAAAACCAACCTCTTTGTCCTTCAAAGAGGTCACCATCTGTCCTAAACTGAGTTCGGTGTCAACAAAGACACACTGCTGTTATGTCCCTGAGTCACATGACTCCACCTGTCCCTGTCAAAGTGATCGGTGCAGTTTTTAAAGTCCTCCAACCACCACGTGCACAAAACCAAACTGCACCTTTGAACCGCAGCAATCCAAACACGGCCGCTTTTGGTCTACAGCCAAATCCTTGTCCCGCGTCGGAACAATGAACCTTCTTCCTGTAATATCGATCATGTGACCAGTGGCAGCTGTTTCCAGCCAATCAGCTCTCAGTCTACAGACACTATAAATACGAACCTATATGTATCTCAGTCATCATAGAGGTCTATTGATGATCTTAATGTATGTATATTATTTTATTACAGAACATCAGGTAAACTTCTATGCTTAAACTTCTATTCTCTATGCAAAACGTATGCAGTTTTGCATAGAGAATAGAAGTTCATTTAAAAAAAAAAAGTGTAAGGTTTTGCATAGCGAGTTCACCGGGTGAAATATGATCAAAGAAAAAAAAACAAACCCAACAATGATCATGTTTGTGAGTCATTTCATGGTTGATTGGTTCTCACGGTAGCTGAAATGCTGAAAAGAATTTTCCACGTGGGAAACGTGGGTGTTGCAGGGAAAAGGCGGAAGTATTATGATAACATAAATTATATCATTTGGAAAAGTTTGGCAGGGCCGCATTAAAAAGCTGAACGGGCCGCATCCGGCCCCCGGGCCTTAGTTTGCCCATCCCTGGCCCAGGGCATCACATACCTGTATACCTATTAAAAAAAAAAAAAAAAAAGAAAATTTCCGATATTTTTACTAGGAAGTGTTAATATAGTATAAAGGCCACCACTGAGAATGTATTTCAGGTTAATAATAATACATATACACACACGCACACACACAATGGGGATGTTTATGTGCTTATGTCAGCACTGCCTTCGAGACAGACAGGACTGCAGTCCCTCCCTACGTCGCCCTGCACCTGTGACTCACATAAAGCAGAAGCGGCCGAATGACTGACAGCAGTTGGTGTCGGAGCGACAGCGCAGTTGGACAGCATCAGTGTGAGTTTTGATGGCAGATTTTTTTTTTTCAAAATGCTCATTGTTTATTGGTTGTCGTCTTTTCTGGTTGTTTAATACTTTCATATACAAATGTTTGGGTTACTTTTTGTTTGTTTACTCAACCACAATCTCTGTCAGTTTTACACCGTGTACATATACTATTTCAGGCTCACAGCGTGAACCGCGACCATGGCTCCTCCAAGTTTGGTTGACATGCCAGGTTGGTTTTCATCACCGGAGGTGGGGATCGTCTCACTTGTCGTGTTCGTCATCCTCAGCATTGCTCTCCTTGCCCTTTGTGCCCAGTGTCGCAGGTGAGAAAACGTTGTGCCGCAAATATATATGTATATATATATATATATTTATTATATTTCTGTAAAACCCAACCCTCGCGCTGACTGTTTGCGCTGCTGGATGTCGTCAATCGAAAAGAATTTGCTGTAGTAACGCTGACCAACCCTGTGCACAGTCATTGAAAAGACGAGAGACGAACGAGGCTTTTCTTCCTATTCATCCCTCTGCAGGAGCACAGAGGACAGACTTGTTTGACTTGATAGACATTTCTTAATGATGGGTGTGTCCCGTTGTTGGAGGAAGTGGAGCCAGAGAGGCTGAGTTCAGCTGATAAAGCTTTAATAGCACATGTTCGCTTGTTTGTATATCCCCGGTGCTTCTCAAATAGCGGGGCGGGCCCCCCTGGGCGGGCACGGTGGGATGCCAGGAGGGTCGTGAGGGGCTTCCGATTGGAATATGGCATCATGGACTATAAGTGTTAAAATATTTCTGTCCCCAAGGGAGGGGCATGACAGAAAATAATTGAGAACCACTAGTATATCCGTTGCTGCAGGTGCCAAACATACCAAAGAGTGTGAAAAGGGGTGAAATCCTCCCCATTCCTACACCAGGTTGGTCACGCTGAGGAATGCTACCCTTTCGGGGTGAAGTCATAGTTGTCAATCAGCAACCACTACTACAGTGCTGACCATCACGCTGTTGCTACAGCACAGTAGCTTATGCTAAACTGCTAAATTAATTTTTTTTTTTTTCATATTTTTTTTAATTCATTTATCAGCTCTTTTTTAATGGCTTCGCTGAACATAAATATCTTTCAATAAAATATCACTCACGGGATAGAAATGACAGAATAGTTCATAAAGAAGCTGGTTAGATTTAAATAAATATCTACAGTAGCCAGGTTCTACTGGCCGGCAGTGGTAATGCAGCCAAAGTGAAATTTAAAAAGCCTTTTTTTTTTTTTCATAGTCTTGTTTGACTTTCCATACATTCCTTTTAATACAGTGGGAATTCAGCCTGGTCAGTTTAATGTTTAATAGTTGATACCCAGAGCCGCCATCTTTGTTTTGAGATTGAAATTTGAACCACCATGTAGGAAGTTTCTGGGAAACCTTGCCTCATCTGATAGACTTCTTGTGAAAACTTCAAAGTACTTTTTTTTTCCAGTAAAAATGTTTAAATTCAACTCAATTCTTTTTTTTTTTTTCAGTAATTTTTTTTTAATACAACTCAAATTAAAAAATTCATTCCAGGGTTTTTACAACGTTGTCAGACTTTTGAATCGTGCAATTAAGTGCGATAAGGCGAACTCAGAGCAGGATGTGACTATAAAGGTTGGATTTATGACCCTATACCCTGCCCGTCTCCCACACGGTTTGGTTCTTTTACAACGCGTTGGTCTGATTCGCCCGGTTCCTATGGACACAGTCCCCTGCTGCGGTGGTGTCTTTTCTCCGCAGGAGAACTATAAAGCTCGCTCCTGCCCCCAATAGACACCCTAGGCACACACAAATGAAGGACACCATCCTGACACTTTATGACCTCCCATTTTCTCTCGTTATCTACAGGAATCCTGGAAATGCTTATGATGTCAATGGGACAACGGTAGGACTGGTTTTGTTTTTTTCCTCCTTGCTTTGATTTTTTTCCATAAAAGGTGTACAATTGTGACGATTGTATCTGTGTATTTAAAGACAACCAGCTTGATTGAGTGGTAAACAGAAACAAACAACAATATCTTTATATATTTCAAACAAATAAACACACTGGGACATTATGCTCATGTCTAAAATAAATCTTCAAGTTCAGACATAACAAAGATAACAGCCACATAATAAAAAATACAATACGTAATAATTAGGCACCATGGTTTGAAGTACGCATGTACCCACACATGCCTTTGATCTACTGATGAAAATAGATTACACAACAACAAACAGTACAAATCAAGTCAGCTGTGAACTGCAAAGTGGAGAATATCTCATCTTAACTTTTAGAAAATACTTCAGTGAAAGGAGCAGATCGCTTCGCTACATGCAAATGCATTGTCTGGAGCGTTGTTTCCCAAGGACTGGGTCGCGGCCCTCAGGTGGGTCACAAGAGGGGGGTTTTTTTGGGTCGTCTCGCAGCATGTTTCCCAGGAGTTTACGAATAATGTGTGTTGACTTGGGTCGTGAAGGTTTGTGACTTCCCCAGTGTTTTCCCAGAAAAAACTTTTTTTGGGGGGGACCCATATCTTAAAAGTCCCATTTTTGGGATGGTCCCATATAATTCTATTGGCTCTACATGTCTTCATTTAAAGGGAAGACAAAAAACAACGACGACAGGAGGAATGTTATAATCACAGCAGCCACTTTGCTATGAGGAAAATGTCAGTGGAGACATCAGTTTAGTTCGGGGCCAATTACTCTTTTCTGCTTTGACAATTGTATGTCGAGGTGTTGACACACTGGTGAATTCCAAAGTGCATTCCGAACATGCTGGATAATCACGTTTACAGTGAGCAACAGCACAAACACGAAGGCGCATATAGACACAAATTTAAATACCCACGGTTGTACGTACAGTATATATATATATATATACTGACGCTACTGTAAAACGGTTGGTGACAATGAATGAGTATTTATTAATTGTGCCCGTGAGAGGCGACCCAAAAAAAAAGTCTTGCGACCCACCTGAGGGTCGCGACCCAGACTTTGGGAAACAATGTTTTCAACTGCTTTTTGAATTTACTGAGCCTTGGGTTCCTTTTTCCTAAAAAAAGGAACACTAAACGATCTCTTCTGTTTTCACTCACATCAGAATGATGTCACAGTAGGAGCCAACGGGACGAGTGGCATGAATTCAGACGTCACCTTGGGTAAGTTCTATGTAAATAAAGTTCAAATGACAATATTAAGTTAGTTCATATCGCTTACATATCTTATATGTGTCTATACACAGACCCAGGGATCTCGACGCAGACGAGTTGGAGAGACCACAGCAGCATGCCTGTCAACACGCTAGAGAGAAAGAAAGCATATACCAACTAACCGGTAACTACAGAGCTCTCTAAACCAGCAGTCTCCGGATAAGAATCAGGATGGACATAAAAATCCAAGGGTTATTCATTTTGGACAGGCTCAAAAAATGGACAGACAACCAACAGGAGGACTGAAGAGAAGTTTGCCTTTTTCTCTGCAGCTTTAACATCCACTCGTCCGAAAGATATTTTCATTCAATGATTTCCAATTTAAAAGTAGAAAATGAAAATGAATGTTTACTTAGATCATGTATGTGTTTTGTTTTTTTTGTTTTTTTGTTTGTCTTCAATGATATCTTGCACCAGTTACGGTATGAAACATCAATACTGTTTAAATCAATATAAATATATTTTGATCTTTTTGTGACATGTAATATTAACAACGATAATAACAACTTTGCAACATGTCAATTTATTTTACTTGCATTCCAGTCTGTCATAATGGTTGGAAATTAACTCAATGCTTTCCGTTTTAATTCAATAAATATGACAGATTTAATGTCATAATTTAGCCTGATAAGCTGTTTTTGTTTTGTTTTTTTTACCAAAGTTCTGTGCAACCTGTTCTCAACCTAAGTAATATGTAACTATTAATATGACCTGGTTATCATAAAGCTAATGCTAAGTCTTGTGTTCGTGATTTGTTTTGGAACACCTCACTGTTATGATGAATCATTCACATGTTTCCCAAGGACATTAATTGATTAAGAGTTCATATGATGTACAAAAATACTCAATAGCTCCCCTCGTGTCAATCAAACAACCTGCTTGTACCCAGAGTATGTTTAAAAAGATCTGAATGCGGTTTTTTAATGATGGCCTGATGAAAACGTACTTCTTAGAACGCTTTACAACTTGGTTAAAAGACAAAAAAACAGCCGTTAATAGAAGAACTACTGTGTACTACAGTCACTGAGATCAAATTACACACAGTTGTTCCAAAAGAGTTTAATCTTTAACCAAAACGTTCTACCGCTTTAAGTAAACAGCATGTATTGTTTCAGTTTAATCTTTTAAAGCTAAAGTGGTAACGGGGAAGAGGGAAAAAAATGCTGACACTAATACAATGTTAATATTAGTAGTAGCAGTAGTAGGACTAGTAGTAGTAGTACTAGAAGTAGTACCGTATATACTAGTGTGAGAAACCTACAGTAAGGCAAAGTACAACTGAGTTAAACTCCATTAGTACAATGTTTGCTTACAATAGGTTAGCGCTTAGCAGGCTCTAAATTATCTCGGTAAGTTAAAAAAAAACAGATATAACTTGTCACAACTTGTAACTTATCACAGTTAAACATGTAAAAAAATAGCAGTTGGAAATGTTCAATAGAATCTCAATGTGTTGTATTTAAGATCCCAACAAGGGGGCTTCACATGCTAACACGCTGCTAACATGCTGCTCATTTGCTACCCCCTAATGTTTTCCTTATCTTTGTTTTTACTGCATATACTGTTTGGTGACAGACGCAATAAAGTAAAAGGGGATTATTTACCTTTGAATGCACTTTGGTCATAATTGCAGAATCACAACTTCGTTTGCATTTTATCTATAGGCCTCTGTCCATGTTAACATTTCCCAGTATGCTAAAACAGTACCAACTCTGATTATCTCACACAGATAAAGGGCTCGGTTGTGGAATTACCTGATCTGTAAGGGAGAAGAAGAAGAAAAAAAAAAAAACGACAACTACAAAGCCTTGCCGGTTGATTGAGATGGGAGTGTCAGTAACTATTCAAAGCGAATCAAAGGTCATCTCAAAGCAGGGTGGAGTCAGCATGTTTGCAATACCGGCTGCCATGCCATGCATTGCGCGCTTAAATTCTACTAAACTGCCCAAATAAAACACGCCCAAAAGCAACAACTCACATGCACTATCTCCTGTCATTGTGCATTCAGGCTGAACCAAAGAGTCAAATTGGTTTAATGTGAGTTAAAGTGAAGTTAAAGTAAACAGTGTTCCAGCTGCAGTACTGTGCAAATGTTTTTTTCGACAGAAAGTTGTGTTACTACCCCAAGGGATTTCCAACCACCGTGCCGTGAGAGATCATTAGGTGTGCCATGGAAAACTATCCAAGTTTACTTAATTGGGCTGAAAACTATTATTTATTTAAAAATTATATAATTATTATATAATTTATATTATTTTTCATTGTTCCTCAAAGCATGAAAGGCGGAACAACTAAGTACTCTTCGAGAAGAAGAAGACAGATGGTTATGAAAACTAAAAAAAAAGAAGATAATCAGAGCTGTTGAAGAAGATCTTTGCGAGTGTCTTTCTTCAATCCCTGCCAGTATATCAGCGTAGTCTTCAACTAAACAAGCCCGAGATTTTAGTCAATTATGAGGTCATTTAAACTAGAACATCATTATATTTCCTAACATGTACTTTTTGTGAGATGTTTGTTTGGTGGTGTGCCGTGTGGTTTGTCCTGATGATATATTTGTGCCGTCGCTCAAAAAAGGTTGGGAAACATTGTCCTACCCTATGCTTTACAGCCAGTATCAATTCTTATAGGTATGTAGTACAAATACGTGAAACTTAGTATGCAAAACTTCAGATGTACTTTTGAGGTAAGTTTTAAATTAGATTTTCTTTTTAATATAAATGCCATGGTAGAATGTTATTGTGTAATAATGTTGCATCATTAGTCGTCTATCTATAATAATAATATTAACAACAACAACAATAATCATAAGTTGACAACAATGGCTAAAAACTACATCACTGCCAACTCAAAAACTTTTCCACAGAGGTTTATGTAAACCTTTTAAATAAACAAATACCTCTGTCGAGGTATTTGTCCAAACGAAACAACAATAGGAGAATACAAGTATTTATAGACATTTTGAACACCAACAATTATATACAACATCCTCTTAAAATCTATAAAAGTACATCACAGAGTATGCCTACTTTCTGTAAATTCCCCGGACATTTAAACGTACTTTTTCAAGTACGCATGCGCTTGTCATAAAATTTGAAAACTTTAACTTGACCCTAAAGCCCGCCCACGCTGAGAGCCGATTGGTGGTTTTAGAAAAACTAACCAATCAGGATACAGGTAAACACACAAGCACAGTCTCACAACAAACAGAGTTTGTCTTTCTCTATATTTCCAACGCGCTTTTTCCACTGTAATTTTTTTAATTAAAAAAAAAAAGTATAAATTCACGAAAATGTATTTAGTTTGCTGGCAATTACGCAGCCTTCGGCGCTGTCAATACGGAGGGGTCTCCCGGAAGTTCCGCGAGGAAAGTCTGCAAATCAGTGTCATATAGTTATGTAATCGCCTATGTGACATCACGACTGTATTTGAATTACTGTGCAGCACATTTAATGATATGCATTCTTCGATTTACGGGAATTTGATGGTCTAAGAGATATTGGATTACTAAGAGATGTATAACGTTTTATTTTTGAATATGTAAAATCAATTAGAAAGGACGGTTAATGAGGAAATATAGGCGACGTCGGCTTCCCTGCACTTCTAGTGGCCCATTATATGATTGAAACGAAAAATTTAAAATAAAGGTCAATGCATTTAACGTAATAGTTTAAGGGCAGGACAAATCCCTTTTTTGTCATGTTTATTTTTATGTTAACATTTTAATTAATAAATCATTTCAAGCATGGCTGTTTCATACGTATTTTCCTTTTCAATTTAGGCTCAACTCAAAGCAGAAACAAATTTAAAATAAAAGTCAATGCATTTTTAACGTAATAGTTTAAGGGCAGGACAAATCCCTTTTTTGTCATGTTTATTTTTATGTTAACATTTTAATTAATAAATCATTTCAAGCATGGCTGTTTCATACGTATTTTCCTTTTCAATTTAGGCTCAACTCAAAGCAGAAACGCTGTCACGGCTACTTGTAACGTGACGAAGAAGGATGAGATTAAATAATGTTGCAGCTGTGCGCGCGTGTGCGTGTGTGTGTGTGTGTGTGGAACAGTTACAAACACATATGGACGCAGTCGCTGCTGCTGCTGCTCTGCTAACCTCTCACCTACATCATACTTCTCTGCACAGCGGCGGCGCTACAGCCTGCTGCTGATATCTCTGCCCAGCTGTCATCCCCGGCATTGGTCCACCGTGCAGACACACGTAGGCGCGCATCCGACCGACCGACCAACCCCCTTTTTCTCCCGGCACAGACTGAGACCGAGGAGCCGGTGAGCGGCGGTACAAGCAGGCGGTTTTATGAATTTAATCCCGTTGCTGCGGCTTTGAGGACGAGGCCAAGGTCTCCCCTGATCGAGTAAGTATATGAAAGTCGAACGATGGTCATTTTTAATAGTGTTGTTATAAACAATTTGCAGCAAACGCAGAGGAAAAAAAATTGTTTTCCTTTAGTAGCGGAGGGAGGAGGGAAGCAGAGGGGAGGGGATCTTTGAGCTGCGTTTTCTGTGCTGCTCGATCTTGTGCAACTTGCATTGGAACTGGCTTGTTTAATTGTGTTCAATTCAAATCGACGTTATGTTTTATGTATGCATTTTATCCCGGGTGCAAGTATCTGTTATGGTAGCGGTTAAAGACATGAAAAACAGTGATATGATTTTTTTAACAATTGTTTCCACTGTTGTGCAGACTTAAGTAGCGTCACTACAATTGCCCCTTGCACCGGCCTTTGTTTGTGTGACTTGACGCCTTAACGAGTTTAAAAATACAGATATTTTCGACATTATCCTTCTTGGCCGGCTCAGTCCCTCCCAGCGAAACTCGTGCCCAAACACGTTGACCAGCGGGGAGGTGTGTACATCACCGGAAGAGCCTGGCCAATCAGGGAAGGTCCCCCGCCCACCCCGAGCTTCTTGTTTACTATTAAAGCTCGCCGCTGATTAGTCGAGAAATGGGGGAAGTCAGACTCTGGTGCGTTTACGTGTGCAGTAAAGTATTGGACTTTACAGATCTTCGTTTAAAAAGCGCTGCAGTTCAGCGGCATTTTGATAAATGAACAATTTTAAACTATCTTTGCAGTAGTAAACTTTAATGTCACGTTACATATTGGTTATTGTGTTTCACTTGTGTTACACAAACTTACATGTTTTGGTTCGTTTTGTTTCAAAGTTTTATGGAATTCAGTTTCGTTTTTTTGTTCCTCATAAGTTTCGTCGTAGAACGCGTAGTCACACGTTGTTCAAAAACTAAATATATAGATATAACTAATAAACAAAGTCACTTCAGACCTTCGAAACTGAAGTAGTGTAATGTTTATCTGTACAGTCCGTTACACTTTATTAGTATACGAGAATTAAATGATGGGAATGGAAAACGAGGTGAAAAATGGTTGCTCGAGGCCACTCAGCCATTTCAGTAGAGTTAATTCCATGTCTTCTGAATGCAGCAGTGTCCCCGTTTTATTTTTAAGGACGTCAGGCCATGGTGAAAGGACGTCAGATTAAGACTGCAGAACACGTTATCAGTGTCAACAGAGTGGGCAAGAAGCACAAATGGGTCCAAATTCAGTGTGTCTGTGTG
>NW_007585113.1:166665-184493 GCF_000523025.1 Cynoglossus semilaevis | reverse complement strand
GTGTGCGTGTGTGTGTGTGTGTGGGGAACAGTTACAAACACATATGGACGCAGTCGCTGCTGCTGCTGCTCTGCTAACCTCTCACCTACATCATACTTCTCTGCACAGCGGCGGCGCTACAGCCTGCTGCTGATATCTCTGCCCAGCTGTCATCCCCGGCATTGGTCCACCGTGCAGACACACGTAGGCGCGCATCCGACCGACCGACCAACCCCCTTTTTCTCCCGGCACAGACTGAGACCGAGGAGCCGGTGAGCGGCGGTACAAGCAGGCGGTTTTATGAATTTAATCCCGTTGCTGCGGCTTTGAGGACGAGGCCAAGGTCTCCCCTGATCGAGTAAGTATATGAAAGTCGAACGATGGTCATTTTAATAGTGTTGTTATAAACAATTTGCAGCAAACGCAGAGGAAAAAAAATTGTTTTCCTTTAGTAGCGGAGGGAGGAGGGAAGCAGAGGGGAGGGGATCTTTGAGCTGCGTTTTCTGTGCTGCTCGATCTTGTGCAACTTGCATTGGAACTGGCTTGTTTAATTGTGTTCAATTCAAATCGACGTTATGTTTTATGTATGCATTTTATCCCGGGTGCAAGTATCTGTTATGGTAGCGGTTAAAGACATGAAAAACAGTGATATGATTTTTTTAACAATTGTTTCCACTGTTGTGCAGACTTAAGTAGCGTCACTACAATTGCCCCTTGCACCGGCCTTTGTTTGTGTGACTTGACGCCTTAACGAGTTTAAAAATACAGATATTTTCGACATTATCCTTCTTGGCCGGCTCAGTCCCTCCCAGCGAAACTCGTGCCCAAACACGTTGACCAGCGGGGAGGTGTGTACATCACCGGAAGAGCCTGGCCAATCAGGGAAGGTCCCCCGCCCACCCCGAGCTTCTTGTTTACTATTAAAGCTCGCCGCTGATTAGTCGAGAAATGGGGGAAGTCAGACTCTGGTGCGTTTACGTGTGCAGTAAAGTATTGGACTTTACAGATCTTCGTTTAAAAAGCGCTGCAGTTCAGCGGCATTTTGATAAATGAACAATTTTAAACTATCTTTGCAGTAGTAAACTTTAATGTCACGTTACATATTGGTTATTGTGTTTCACTTGTGTTACACAAACTTACATGTTTTGGTTCGTTTTGTTTCAAAGTTTTATGGAATTCAGTTTCGTTTTTTTGTTCCTCATAAGTTTCGTCGTAGAACGCGTAGTCACACGTTGTTCAAAAACTAAAAATATAGATATAACTAATAAACAAAGTCTCTTCAGACCTTCGAAACTGAAGAAGTGTAATGTTTATCTTTACAGTCCGTTACACTTTATTAGTATACGAGAATTAAATGATGGGAATGGAAAACGAGGTGAAAAAATGGTTGCTCGAGGCCACTCAGCCATTTCAGTAGAGTTAATTCCATGTCTTCTGAATGCAGCAGTGTCCCCGTTTTATTTTTAAGGACGTCAGGCCATGGTGAAAGGACGTCAGATTAAGACTGCAGAACACGTTATCAGTGTCAACAGAGTGGGCAAGAAGCACAAATGGGTCCAAATTCAGTGTGTCTGTGTGACAGAGAGAGAGTTTTTGTCAGCTGTCCATAAAAGTTTAGGTGACCAAACTTGGTCCCATTTTAGCAATACTCATCCCCAAGGCTCTAGTTACACTAAAGTGGTAATATTCAGGTATGTTAGCAGCGGGATCAAGCATTAACTGGTAATGTTTCAGGACGGGGACACGCCCTGTCCTGAAACATAGCTAGTTTAAATTTTAGTTTTTTGGGTCATTGAAATGAGTCCTTAAGAAAAATGTCAAGTGTGTGTGTGTGTGCTTTTGAATTCCTGCTCCAATTTTCACTGTGCTGTGCTGTTGTCGCTTTCCTTTAACCGAGCGATGGGTGTTTATTTACACCCACTCCATTTTCTTTTCTGTTTTTTTGGGAAAAATCCGATGCCATATTCAAACCACATGTTTCAAATTCTAAACCCGTCTGTTACATTCCGAACTTTAAGAAAACATAGAAATCGTAAAAGTGTTATAACGTCTTTTTTAAGCGCTAGGTCACTATCAGTTTCAAACATGAAGGTCAGAGTACTAAATGTTGGCTTGTGAAAACAGCTGTGTAAGGTCAAGTCTGGGAACAACCCTCATGCTTTTAATAGAGGTTATTTTCGGTCGTCATGTCTTTGAGCTCTCAGCTTTAATTTTTAAACAGCGTGATGATTTACACTTTAGTTCATTAGAATATGACTCCAGAGTAAACACTGTAAAGTAACGTCAGGCAAGTGATATTGGTTTTAAGTTTTATAGTGTATCTGTTGTGTGTTTGTAGCAAGGTGGTGTAACGCTCTGTGTTATGTTCCCTGTCTGCATGCAGCAGCACCATGGCAGCTATTGGACGCAAATGCGAAGCTGGAGCAGAGCCATCAGGAATACGGGCCTGCGTCTCTACAGTGGTGCACAGCAGCAGTGGGCCTGACACTCAGCAGACTCTAGTAAGAGGCGGTTTTTAAACATTTTATCCGTAAATAATAACCGAAAACCATTCAAGATCACTGTAACTGACGACTTCTACTGATGAATTTGTCCAGCAAGACGTGTGAAATCAAACGATTTGGAAACCAAGATGACGTGAATGTGTCCCTACTTCTCATTGAAGGTGGCAACAGAGAGCTGTGTGATGGAGAATGGACATCAACCAATCAAGACACTAGCTCAAATGCAGAAGGAAAACGGACAAGGTTGGAGCAACCTGGCCCACCAGCTCCATGCTGTCGGACACACAGTGCACCTGAAAAATGTGTTTGCAAACGGAGAAGCACTGCAGAGGTAGCTAGAACTACTATTTACATCGATACTACTAAGTACTTTGTTCGACTGGTACGACTGGTGTAGGAACAAGGGCACACATGACACAAAATTAACATTTTTTTACTTCCACGTTTTTTTGTCCAGTGTCCGCAGCCCAGAGTCAGTGGAGATGGACGAAATCATGGCCGCCATGGTTCTGACCAGCTTGTCATGTAATCCTGTGGTTCAGAGTCCCCAACAGACAGATCCTGGACCTGGTCAGTCTCTCTCTTTTTTTTTTTTATCAAACATCCTTAAGCATACAGTACGTATACTCCTAGGATAAGAGTAAATGATTTATCGACTTTTTAAAAATACCAAGGTATTTTGAGGTTATAATTAAAGAGAAAAAAAAACCCCAACTAGATTAAAGCTTTTTACAGTTTTATCGTGCACAAGACAATTTGTTTTGCACCACTTGGCACCAGTTTTGATTCTGATCATGAACAAGGGACTGTTTGTTATTTGGACTCGATCGTACACTGGGAAATCACTGGTATTTCACAGCTGTGACTGTGCTGTTTCTAGTTCATCCTTATCAGTTATTATAGGATTTTAGAATTGAGTTGAACATTTTAGAATGCTAACTAACAATAGCATAATGGGGTTTTTTTTTTTTTTTACAATTTCCGAGGCAGTTTGCAGTGTCGTGTTTTAGGGGCATGTGGTGAAGCACTGGAAGATAAGGGGCATTTGTTAAAAAGTTCTGGTGAATCTTCCCGTTTCACAGCGGGCTCGTCATCATCAGCTGACATGGAGTGCGGCGGGGGCGAGCTCTCTGACAGCGGCAGCAGCGGCTACTGGAGCTGGGACCATGGCAACACAAGCCCCACCCCTTCGCCGTCTGTCACTGAGATGGACAGCAGTCCCGATGAAGGCCTTTACATGGAGATGGAGCAAGGAGAGGAGCTCAATTCCAAAAAGCCAAAGGTATATTGAAAGAAAGAAAAAAAGCATAAAAAAATATTTTTATGTTTAGTAGAAGTGAAAGGGAAACATCATCTTCTCTACACTCATCTCTCCTCTCTTGTTGCCTTTCCCCTTTTCTCAGAGCTCTTTCCGAGGTGTGTACAAGTGTCTCTGGCCCAGTTGTGGCAAGGTGCTAACATCTTCGGTGGGAATAAAACGACACATCCGTGTGCTGCATCTCGGGTGAGCCTGTTATATTGCTTTGAGTATGCCGGCATGTCTGTGCTACCACCATGTGAAACTGCACGTGTTACGGGGGAATTATCGCCACCCGCTGTTAAGGAGTGGGAAAAGGCGAGACTCTGCTGATTTTTATCTCAACTTTTTTTTTTTTTTTTTTGGTCAGCGACCCTTTGAAAATATAGCCTGCGACCCACCAGTGTGTCAGTGGTTAAATCATTGACTTTGCACACTATTGCGGATCAAATAAAAAGCTGATACGTAAGGTTACATTTTTGGAGCACATGTACTGTTAGCAATAAAAAATGCAGATGTCCAAGCTAGATCAGGCATGGGCAAACTAAGGCCCAGGGGCCGGATGCGGCTCGTTCAGCTTTTTAATGCGGTCCGCCAAACTTTTCCAAATTATATTATTACACTTCTGCCTTTCCCTGCAATACCCACGTTTCCCCAATAGATGGCGTCGTAAATGATAAACGCATTTGAGCATAGCTTTTCCATGTCATTTATCTTAGTTCACACGAACGCTCCATCTACCTGCTCCTGACCCCGCACCCCTGTTCAATTTTAGGACCAATTGTGGCTCGCGTTTCAAAAAGTTTGCCCACGCCTGAGCTAGATCGTACCATAGCTTTTGCCCAGTTTCCCCCATCAGTCTTGACACAAACATATAGTAAAATACACAAAACACTAATGAGTAAATGAAACAAATTGTAATGATGATGTAGACTCTTTGTAGTTTCAAAATCCAAAACCCGAATCCAATCAGTTAGCGGTCAGCAGCTTCATGGCTACACTGGTTCTTTGTAATCTAGGGTGCGGTGCAAACAGAACAGTTTATTACAGTGGAAACATTCAGAGCTGGAACAGTGCGCTGAAAACAAGAGGGAATGAAGTATTTACTCACTGACGCCCCTGCACTTATTAAGGCCAACGTTGTGACACATTTGAGAGAAGTTTGCGTTCGGACCACAGTGCGCGCTGCTTTCAACACACTTGGACAAACATAACAAGTCTTCCCGTCTCACACTGTCTCTGTCTGTCTCTCACACACACACACAGCAGTGGATTAGATCAGTCCCAGAGAGAGGAGGACTTTTACTACACCAAGATCTCCTGCGAGAGCGTGGATGCCAGCTCCACTCCAGGTCCTTCCCAGCAGGCTCTGGGCCAAACCACATCCTCTCATCTCAGCTGGGCCTCTTGCACTTCTCCTCCAGGCTCTGGGCTTCAGATCCCAGCAGCTCACAGGCCCAGGTCCAACTCCAGCTCAGGGCCAGGTCCAACTAGACCCAGTCCTCTCAGCCAGTCAGCTCCAAGCAGCTTCTGGCAGATCCACTCAGAGCATCTGTACCAGGTGGGTGCGGACTGTGGGGATTTGTTTGTCGGGGATTTTTTTTTTTAATTTATTTCTTCACTTCACTTTCTTGCTGACTTCTATGAATGATGTTGAATTAAAAGTAATTCAAATAATGCTTTTTAAGTCATTTAAAAACTTCTAATGTTCAGGGATAGAATTATTTAAGTACCATAGTAAAAAAAATACAGAATTGTAAGTGCCAAAATAATTTATATAATTAACTTTTTATTCTTTACTCTTAGAATAGCCGGTGTTGAGTCAGACTATAGTCAGATCAGGCTTGTTTTATTGTTTTTTTTAAGAATTATTGCTCACTCTTTATCACTTCATTATAAATCTCTTTGGATATGATGCCACAATTGGTCCTAAAATTGAACAGGGGTGCGGGCCAGGTCAGGAGCAGATAGATGGAGCGTTCATGTGTCATGTGTAAAGGCTAAAATGCTAAAAAAAAAAAAAAGAAATAGCATTTTCCACGCCATCTATTGGGGAAACGTAGGTATTGCAGAGAAAAGGCAGAAGTATAATTCTACTGATATAAATAAATTATATAATTTGGAAATGTTTGGCGGGCCGGATTAAAAAGCTGAATGGGCCGCATCTGGCCCCCGGGCCTTAGTTTGCCCATGCCTGTTTTAGGCCATTTGAGAGTGAAGTGAGGAGACAACATTGTCCTCGGTATGACATTCTAAATGTCCTTCTTAGATTTTATTTCATAACGTTGTCATACTTTCAGTTTTGATGAAGAGAGACTGCAATTACCAAAAAAAAAAAACCATGAGAGAATTTCCATGTACAAACCTCTGATGTGGTTCCAGAGCTTCCCACTCTTTAGCCTTTAGCCTCCTGCCGTTTTTTTTTTTTTTCTTCTTCTCTCCAGCAGACCAGTGAGCTACAACTTTGTTTATGCATCACAAAGCAGCACATATTAGCGGTGACCTGAGTTTACCCCGTACTACTGAGCGTGTAAATGGATGCTTTGTGACAGTGAGAGACTAAGCTGGCAGCCGGCTCGCTCCCCTAAGGAGAGCAGACTCAAAGCAGCCTGTGAAAGGCGGAGAAAACGCCGACACGTTCTTCACGGCAGTAGAGGCACACATGCCCAGTCGAGGCCGATATTATTCATTTCAGTTTTATGAAAATGCCAGAGGAAGAAGAAAAAAAAATGTATTTCAACACTCAACAGTTAAACTCGTAATAAGAATGTGGCCATGTGCTGTGTGCAGACTGAATACCACTGCGAAGGGAAAAGATTTAGGGCAAAGGAAACAGAAACGGTTTCACAGCAAAACCACAAAGTATGTGTGGCATATTTCATATTTGTTTCAGCCAAGGCAAGAAAAGCTCCAGCGCTGAATCAATCACATGTAACTGCTGGCTGTGTCTGATATTAGAACTTCTATGTTTTTTCCTCTTTCTGTTGGATTTAGGGATGGTGAAGCCTTCGTTCATCTAATCCGGGGGTGTAAAAGTCGGATTACTCCCAGGGGCAAATTTATTAGCAGTGCAACTTTTTGGTGCCAGATATTTCTTGTTACGGTCATAATGACTAAACAAGTGGAAACTTGATTTAATACATGACAAAACTTCATGTTTTAGTCCCGTACCGCTGTTCTAAAAGATACAAAAATATAGCCTCCTGCCGTTGTCCTCAAAATGATTCTATCATGTTGTGATTAAGAAGAAATACTGTGACCAGTAGAATCTGGAATATTTTTGGAACAGCCCGGCCCTGTGGTTCTATAGTGTAGCGGTTATGACACCTGCCTTATACACCAAAGGTCCTGGGTTTGAGCCCCAGAGGACATTGCAAATTACATGGCAAATTACAGATTACCACAAAGTGCTCTACTGCCTACCTTTGTAATAACGAGTGTTGTCTCTTGTTCTTTTTTTTTTTTTTCCTACAGGCCTGCAGTCCCGTCCAGGTACCTGTGGCCTCTAGAAGCTCTGGATGTCAGGGCTGGACCCCCACCAGCTCAGTTTCTGGCCATACTAATCCTCCGGTATATATAAAATATATGTACAGTATATAAGAAATTGTATCTGATACAGGCATGACTCTATCCCAATGATAGTGTGCTCTGAACCAGTTATATATATATACACATACATACCCATATATATACATATATACACATATATACATACATATACATACATACAGTATATGCATATATATATGTATATGTGTGTGTATATATATGTACATATATATAAAAATATATATGTATATGTATAAGTGTGTATGTGTATATATGAAAATATTTTTACTTTGTTGCCTTGTCTGGCCAAAAATCAAACATTGCCTCATTTTGTCTGCTCTCCGCTCAGATGGTGAAACCTCGCTGTCGGTCCGTCAGTGTTGGAGAACAGTGGCTGCAGCAGAACCGGCTGCAGCCCATGAGTGCATCACCTTCCCGCACCCACTGCTCCTTCAGGTAGGAGGACCAGAAATGTCATTAAAAGATAAAAATATGGACTTACATATTGAAAAACACAGTTGCTAAATTTAATAGATGTTAGTTGTTGCCCTAACATTCCTTTAAATACATTCTGTAGGACATGTATGTGTCATACATATTTATACTTTATATACACCGGAATAGATTTATTTCCTAATTAAAATTTGTTTTGACCGAAATCAAAAATATAAAGGAATTTTAAGTGCGTTGTAAAGACATGTAGTTCCCCTACATTTCCTGCAGGGGGTGGTAAAACCCCGATTCACAAGTCAAGCCTTTTGATACAATATTGTTTTATACATTGTTACCAAGTGAGAATCTATCAGCTGTCAGTCAAATACAAACCACCTAGGACCCTCTAAGGTCTCTAATGCAGAAAAGTTCTCCATGACCCTTAATAGATTTGATGGCTCTTGTTTTAAACAAATTGAAATACAGTCGAGTGTTAGTTCAGGGAAAAACTCAACTCAGCAGTGAGCTGAGCCGCTCAGTAGTAATCCATCATTGTGACTTAGTGGCTAATGATAATACTGTGCTGCTTTGCATCATTACATTTTAATGTAGTCGTTTATGCATTATTAGTCTGCCTCACCAGCTGTAGTGAGTGAGTAAAATTCACAGCCTCTGGGAATTAAATATTCTCTTCGTCACTGAGTCATCCACTTCTGGAATATAGCTGATTTAAAAATCCCCTCATTAAAAAAAAAGAAAAAAAAGAAGAAGAACCAGCAAGATTTCGAGTTTTTTAACTTCTTTTGCCGTACTTGGACTCACCATTAGATGTCACTTAATCTTACATACTTAGTGAAATGGTTTTTTTTTCCTCTCTGCATTTATCATAATAACCAGGCGACCTATTGAGGGAACTGTTTATTTAAGTCCCTGCCTGTTAGCCTTCCAGCTTCCTTAAAGGTGGAGTTCACCTTTTCTGTTAAAATTGAATGGATTTTTTTTGTCTTTGACAGCATTTAGCATGTAGTTACATCGTTCTTCCTATAGGTGCTGCTAAGTATGCATTAAAAAGCTCAGTTTCATTTCTCACACATGCTGGTGTGTTGTCCACATTCTACAAGATGCTTGTTGGCAACAGATGAAAATTAAAAAAAAAAAAAAGATAATCAGAGCTGTTGAAGAAGATCTTTATGAGTGTCTTTCTTCAATTCCTGCCAGTATATCAGCGTCGTTTTCAACTAAAGCTAGGATGTCAGAAATTTAGACTGGTCCAACCGAGTATTTATCTACATCACTGATTGACTTTTTTTTTTTTTTGCCTCGCTCATTATCTAAATCTTTGTCTTTTCATCTGCAGGAAGAGTCGTGGCGAGGCCAAAAAGTGCCGCAAGGTGTACGGAGTGGAGCGCAAGGACCAGTGGTGCACAGCCTGTCGCTGGAAAAAGGCCTGTCAGCGCTTCCCTGACTAAAGTCTGCTGCATGATGAACTGAGGGCGTGAGACAGAGAGGCAGAGTGGTGGATGAATGGATAGAGGGATGGATGAAAGAATGGATGAATTTTGGATGAACGAGTGAAAGAGACTTATCAGAGTGAGGCATAAATCAGGGCTAGTTAGCCCATCGAGGATAAACAACAGTTCTCTGACTACATGGTTTTTTGTTTTTTTTTTACTTTGACTCTGACTACATGGTTTTTTGTTTTTTTTTACTTTGACCCTGCTTTATTTCTTTCCTAAAACAGCAAATCCACTTTTTTTCCCCTGTATCTTTGTAACTTGAACCTAAAGCCCAAAGTCTGCGACGGCGCTAGCTGTTAACCGACTTTGACCATGTGATGTGCTAAGCGTACAACATGTTGTATCCAAAGCTCGTATTACTGCCCCTGTAGCTCCACTTTACTAGTCTTCTACCTGGCTATTTTCAAGCCTCTCTTCCAGTGATCATACAAGTGATAATGATGTACGTTATATTGTATGCTCTGAGTTACATGAGTATTTTATACCCTTTTTAATTGTCTTGTTAAGGCCCCTGCACTGGGCCTGATGGATTGATTGTCATGTTTTTTGGCACTTTGTCATGATATATACTCACAAGAATAAGCTACATTGGGTTTTAAGTCAACTGAATTCCTTACTGCCTGTGTCCTTGACCAGTGTACGTTTTTACCCCTGAACCTATGGAATTAATGGGAATAGAATTAGGAGGAAGGTTTTTTAATAGCAATAAAGAGAAAAAAAAAAGATATAGGAAATATATTGTCAAACACATTAAAAGAAAAAGCACTGAGAATTTGAGAAATTTTTTTTTGTGTTCATTCTCTCTGGCTTTCACCTTCCTCTTGCACGATAATCAAAAAATTCATTTTCTAACAGTATTGTCTTGATGCAGTTTGTATTAAGACCTTGAAGTGTGGATTAAAGTACATTTTATTTAATTGACAAAACAGTCAATTTTATTTTTACAAAAGAAAGCACAATCACAAATGCATACACACTCATCAACACAACATGATCACATTGAAAGATATCTAAGTAAAGTGGGTTTACACCATAAGAGTACAATCGAATAAATACAACCCAATTATGTTTACTTGGCTATAAATAATATTAGTAATTAAGAAATTATAATCCTTTCCCATCATTCTTTGCAGTACACAGCTAAAAACCCAAAATTAAAAAGTAAATACATATTTACTAGGGCTATCAAACAAACACTTATCAAATTAATCAGGTAGCTAAACAGGATTAATATTCAAGGTAAATTGTCATTTCTAAATATATATATATTTCTGTACATTGCATGAACAAAAAAAATGACAGGTGTAGGTTTATACCTACGGTTGCCACTTTTTTTATTATTATGTGTACAGTAAGTGTGCACCAATGAATACAGTTAATTAAATTATAAATAAGATATGTTTTTGTGGAGTGAAAAAAATAAATAAATAAAAACTACTGTGGAATTTCACTCTCCACTAAAACAACCATTAACAGAATCAGCATAGCTTCTCACATATAGTCCTTGATGTGGTCAAAAGGTCACATATAAAACAACTACGAACGCTTGATCATAAACCAGATCGTCACTCACTCTGTTCTAAAAGACTTGTCATTGACTGGTCGGTAAAAGTTTCGGAGGACGATGTTGTACCCCAGGTCCATGGTACAACCCAGTAAGAATTCATGACTGGATTTCTTGGCATGCAAAGAGGAAGGAGGGTAGTAGGGTAATAGTGGTAGTTAGTGGTAGTTAGTGTTAGTTAGAAGTGTGAAGAAAATCCAGCTCATTAAATTCTGACTGATTGTAAACTTAAGAAGTCAATCTGGGATCAAGCGTGTAGTTGAAGTCATCAGTGACTAAAGACCAACATCTCAGAATACCAATGAAATGTTATGCTGATTTGTAAATGGTCAATGTTATCAGAATAATAAAAAAAATAAATAATAAAAAAAATAAATAAAAAAAAACAAACAAAACATATACAGCTGAACAGGCATTAAAATGGACACTCCTGTCAGCTGTGGTGATCCTGGGTCCTCTGGGGCTAGGACCTAAACATAAATGAGTCCAGTAAGTTTTCTACTCAATAACACAGTGATCATACCAGGACTTTAAAATTTAGTACACACCTTAAAGACACCCAGTAGGGAGGAGGCAGGTGTGGATTATCTTGGCCTGACCGGGGTGTAGCGTCTCCAAGTTCTGTAGTCTCAGGCCTTTTGGATCTAAGATCAGAATAGGAAACAACATGAATCAAACACATACCAGAGAAGGACAACGCTAACAAACAAAACCAAATAACCCATACTTAATGGTGCTCTTCATGGGGAGTTTGCTTCACTTATCACATTAGTCGTCCTGTATGTGTCACGCTTTGCAAGGTCTGGTCCAACATCTGCTAACAACAAGGAGGACAAGAGGGGAAGAGGAAAAAGAGGAAAAAAAAAAAAGTTATGCAAGGGCAGAGGTAGACAAATAATAACTGGGAGACAAAACAAACATACAAACAAACCCACAATCATTGACTTCAGCTCTGTGGGGTCCATCCAAATAGACTTTGGTCTGCTGTGTGAACAGATGGTAATGAACCCAGAAACACCGCTGCCCTGAGATGCGTCGTCCACAGTGATAGTGAAGGCTCCAAGACTGGGTTAATAAAAATCAAAAAAAAATTTAAAAAATAAACAGCAAAATGAGTTAGTGACAGACTGGACAGAACAAGACAAAATGCTTTTTTTTTTTAACACTGGATAAAGAGTTCTCAGAAAAGGGAAACAAAACACCAAGTTTAAATTCCCTTGATTCCTTACAAGTCAACATTTAGTCACAATAGTGACATTTTGTAAAATAAAAAAAAATAAGCCAAAACCTACAGCAAGTCAATCAGTTCACCTCAGGTCCCTTGATCCCAGATCCAACGTCTCCATCCTTGGTCAACTCTGGTCCATAGAATCCTAGAGACACCGATCAGATCAGTCGGTCAGTCTGGAGATTAAAGGGAACAGATTCAACAATAATCAATGTGAAGAACAAACCTGAAGACATCCTGCGGCTGACATCTAGCTGCTAAGGGGTTGGGTCTCCTGGGCCACTTCCTTCATACAGTCCAGGATGGAAGATTTCCAGATCTTGCAAGAACCTAGTACTGAGGAGTCTTAGCAGTTTAATTGATTGACCTTACCACATTTAGTCAATAACAACACTTTGACAAAAATTAACCCAGATTAAACACCAGTAAATTAAACTAACACCAGTGAATACCATCTCCCAGGTTTTCTGCCAATCATCAGAGATGCGAGCAGTATAATCCTTTGCCATCAACCTGTTCACAGAATACTGTGTCAGTTACTAAATCTCTCTTTAGACCATAGGTCCATTGTAGTAGCGGTACCATGGGAGGAGTTTGCTGATTCTCAACTAAACTTGATAAATCATACTACCACATCAGCTTGATTTACCTTACAAAAACTTTCCACAAAACTTAAGTTAAAATCTACAAGACGGGATAAAAATAACATTTCGGTTTCACTTGTCTCAGATTGAAGTGCATACAGCTCAGTGTAAAAAAAAAAAAATTTTTTTAACTTTTTACCAAGTCTTTGGTTGTCTCTCTGCCAAGTATAGTTCCCATTAAAGACCCTAAACGCGCAATCTAACCTGTATGCCTACCACATTGCACCGGCATATAAATATTATAAATTTGATAACTCAGCCCTACATGCGCCTGGTAAAACGAATGCAGAGGACAAAAAGTCCCCTACTGGGAGGCCTCCCAACTCGTCGTCTAAATACCACAGAAGGGTAAACAAGTCTTTAGATGGAAAACAGACTTGGCAAAAAGAGACAAGCCAGCTCTAAAAGTCAAAACTTCAATGACACTAAAGACAATTTAAGTCCATGTAGTGTCAGGTGGAATGGGAAAGTTTAACATTGTAAAACAACTTCTATGAGCTGAATAGTTATTTAAATCCAACAATGACAAACTAGATGGCAGCAGGTCTATAGCCTAAAAAAAATAAAAAATATTATAAAAAAAAAAAAAAAAAATAGTATTATAATAAAACAATAATTTAAATAACTACAATACAATACATAAAACACCCACTTAGCCCATATGTTATTGATCTCGACCACCTCAGACAACCTAGTGAAACATGCGACATTGAGATAAGGGTAATCACATTGAGGGTCATGCAAACAAGGAACACCAAAGGTGGACAAGTGCAAACAGACTAAAGCACAGAGTGTGGTAGCATGTGGTGTACAAACCTGTCACATAGCACAACCGAAGTTGTAGTATGGTTGTCCAACAATGGCATTTGTACAAAAACATCCTACTTGAATATATAGTTCAGTCTCCAAGACAATATAAATTGACAATTACAGTCAAGCAAATTTACATGACTATACATCATTAATAACAGGCTAGCAAATTTACATGGATATGCATCATCAATAACAGGCAAGCAAGTTTACATAAATATACATTGACAATAACACGCAAGCAAGTTTACATGAATATACATTGACAATAACAGTAGACCAACTTTACATGGCTATACATTGTCAATAACAGGCAAGCACATTTACATGAATATACATTAACAAAAGGTACAATGGCAAGGAAATACATAGGACTTTTAGGGTGCTGGATGTCCATGTTGATAGATGGCGCTGGAATTCTGGTAGTTCCTCTGGACAGCAAACAGACAGCCAGGAAATGACAGCAACCGAAACATCAGGAATTGCAGTGGAACAGGAACAGGACATCCAAAACTGTAGGAAACGACCACCATATCCAAAACTTGCAGGAAATGACCGCTTGAAGTTGAACACTTTCAAAATCGAACGCCACGTCCAAAAATCGCAGGAAACGAACGCCATCTTGAAAACGAACGCAGTCTTGATAACGATCGCAGTCTTGAAAACGAACGCAGTCTTGAAAACGAACGCAACGTCCAAAATTATATTCGTTATAGAAATTGCCGGTGAAATCTAAACTGAAGGTAAAAATGTTTGAGACTAGTGAATGGCCACACTGGGAAATAAAGGACAGGAGACAGGAAAAGCAAGTCAGCCAAGAGGAAGCGCTACAACAAACTGAACCCATTACTGGAGGTCAGCCTTTTTGACACAGTGGCCAAAACAAGGAATCCTCACAGTTCAACTAAGCTAACCTTTGTCTTCAGAGGTGAAAAACTACATGTTAGTCCAGCCCTGGTCCCACACACACACACTCCAGACTATACAGATTTGAAAGAATACAGTGGAGAAATTCTGCTGCTAGTCTCCTGAATATTGTCATACACTTTGTGTATAATGTTCTAACTACACATATTTTAGACTGAACAGTGGTCATTAAGTCTACTTAACATTGACCGACAACTAGCCATTTTTAGACGCAAGATTTTTATGAAAAGAACAGAGGCAAAACAGAGCGGTAGAAATAAAGAGCAGCACGGCAGCTGGAAAAGAAGGTCACGGCAAGAGGCCATGTTAGCGCGTAATATCAGCACGGCGGCTGGGAAAGAACAGGCGTAGTGTCACCTACCTTGTGTGTTACATTTTAAGCGCGCAACTAATCGCAATTGATTGTTTCCTCCATTTTGTTGTCGTCATCCAGAAGAAGCTGAAAAAAAAAGTTATAGCACAGCAACTAGGCCTTTTTTTTGGTACATTTCTTAGGAATATTAAAGACCACATTGTTCAGCCATCTTTGATTAAGTTAGATTAAGCTCTATTACAGAGAAATAACGCCTATGTTTGATCAATAATAAGCGCTCTTTGATCCTAACCCTAAAAAAGGACAGGAAGAGGAAATAAAATAAAATTTTGGACTCACCCTTTGTCGACAGGACCTAAAAAGCAATAATTGTTAGTGCACACATTGAGCGAGAGAACATCATTCACACTCATTGACTACAAACTGCTGAGCTTAAAACTATGAACACTGAACCACCACGGTCAGAAATCAGACCCACCATTTTACCTACACGCTCAGCAGTTCCACACCATTAAAATGGGACCAGAGTCACAAAAACCTTCCCCTAACCACCAATGAACAGAGAGCCAGCCACCTGTAAGACTTCACTGACTAGCTAACCAACAACCTGTTCCACGCTCCTGCTCCAAAAACCAGAAAACCAGAAAGAAAACCAAAGGGACAAAAGACAGGCGGCCATTTTCTAACTTTACTGCAAACTATGTTTCACACACAGCAGGGCACGGCGGCCACTCAGAATAAAAGAAAACCGACGATCCCTACTGTGTTGAAGATCTTCAGGACGACCAATCTGGAAAATAAACCCAGATAAAGCATATTAACTACTGGAGTTTTGGTGCAAGCACAACATTTATAATAATTAATTTCTTATTTAAAAAACAAAAACAAACTGTGTTTGACTCCTTAATAATAATTAATTTCTTATTTAAAAAAAAACAAACTGTGTTTGACTCCTCACCTTGCCTTTAGTTTCAGGAGAGTACTCTTACAACTTTTACACCAGAAAACTTCGACCTGGTCTCCGTGCGCATCTGTTCATGGCAAACATTGTTGAATACAAGTTTAATACAATGTAAAAACTTTAACACAAAAGACACTAAAAACACGAAAATGGTGAAATATGATTAAATGAGTGAAGACATTCTCCAAAAACATTCTAATGTGGGTTTAATCTTTTTAAAAAAAATTAGTTTCTAAATAGTAAATACATAAAAGTTTTCCTCTACTTTGACTGGGGTCTAAGCTATTTTAGCACCGAGTATACACGGAGTCAAAACGCCGACAGTAGTGCATAAAAATGTAAAAGTCACCTACCTTCCTGTCCCAACCGTTTATCCGGACCAGGTCGAGCCGCCATTTCAGAATAACCCGTTCACCTAGGGCTTTTAAAGCACGCGGCAAACATTTCGGCGTGCTACGTCACACTCCGCGACCGTTTAAAGTTTTTTTCTTCTGGCTGTTTCGTCGCATTTTGTGACGTCGCACACAGCGAAACAGCGCCCTCGTGGGGCAGTTAAGTTGGAGGGAGGAAGACGATGACCATGAATGATGAAGACGTCATCATGACGTCTGTGTTTGTCTCCAATCTGAATGGTATAATTATTTTTGCCCTTGTTTTTAGAACGTGTAGAGAGTTTTTTTTTAAATAAATAAAATAAACAAGAAACTTAAAATAACTTGTGTCTAAAAATAGTTTTTTACCAACAATGTAAAACAAAAATCCCATTGTAGGAAGTTAACGAATGGTAAAAGTCTAGGAAATATAAAATAAGTGACGTAGCTTTGATCGTGAGAGGAATAAAAAGAAATATCACCTGTATTTGTGGTCCTATTTCATTATTAATTATTTTATTATTATGAAGGTCATTAACTTATTACGTTTTCACAGCAGTAACAGCCACAAATCATTATTTATTTTTATATTTACAATTTTAAAGAGTTGTATTTTTTTTTAATTCGTTTTCTTTTCTTTTCGATTTTATTGTTGGAGTCATAGAGAACTTCCGGTCATATTTTGAATACTATTTTTAATACTTTCCATTAGAGTGACAGCGACAGGTAAATACATATTAACAATTGATTGTTTTATGTGTGCTCCTGTACACCCGTTTTGTCAAAAAGAAAATGTTTGTCCCAACAAATTTACCCGAGCACAGGGCACAGTTTTATCAAAGTTTTATATACAGCCACTAGATGGCGGTATTGTTGTGTTGAAATTAGTGGCCTTCCGCTTAAAATAGCTTCAAATTAAACGGTAGGGCAAGGTGTTTGTGACAAAGTCCTGAATTAAGAACTGACAACAGCACTTTGTTTTAAGGAGATGCGGAGTTGGAGTGAGTTTGAAAGCTCAGACGGACAATTTTAAATCAAACGTATCCAATTAATTAAGTTTCGTTAACCAGAAAATTGGATTCTTATCCCAGTAATTAACGTAGCGTTTGTGCGTCAGCAATCCAGTGGTGCTGAGGGTGAGTTTATTTATTTATTTACATCTAATTGAATATTAAAAGTGCATTTTTACTTTCACAAGGTAAAGAAACGCAGCCAGACTGGACATGATCTGTTCCAGAATTTAGGAGGAAAAAAAAATCTGAATGTGCATCAAAGTCCTTTTAATGAGAGTTGAACATAAGATATATAACAAATACGAAGAAGAAGAAAAAAAACTACAGTGCAAAAACACATCCACGGTCTCATCCACACATGCAGGAAAGTGCATACGGCAAGATCTTCGACACCTTCAGTTTAGAAAAAACCTACCAGTGAACCAGCTTGCAATCTCATTTAGGCCCTTTTTATCATAGCAACACACAAAAATATATTCAATTGCACTTCACTAACGCTTTTATTTCACAGAATGGCATGTCAGTATTCTGAATCAGAAGGACATTACGGTCACATTCCTTTTTTTTTCTTTTTTCTAAGAGACACCAAGAGATGTGCGGTGAGATGGTGTGTTCTTCTGAAGGTAATGTCACAGTTCAAACTGGAGTGAGCTGCTGAAAACATGATGAAGGGGGTTAGAGTGACGGCGGGGGCGGGGGGGTGGGGGGGGGGGAGGAGT
>NW_007585113.1:164615-166574 GCF_000523025.1 Cynoglossus semilaevis | reverse complement strand
AGACCCCGCCGTGCCCTCTCCGCGGTGCCCTCATGGGCGAGCCAATCAGCTTCCTGTAGCTGTGGCGCCCTCTCTGAAAGCCGCCGAAGCGTTTGGACAAGATGACGGCCTCGGAGCTGTCGCCTTCGCCCTCCTCCAGCTGGCCGTCGCTCTCCATGCTCCTCTCCTCCCTCAGCTTCATCTCGTCGTCCAGCAGACTGAAGTCCAAATCCTGCAGGCCGTCCTTGTCCTCGGAGGAGTCCAGCAGCGATGAGTCATAGTGAACACTGCGCTGCTCCACCGGTGTGTCATCCTGGTCGTCCTCCTGCGGCAGCTCGTCGTCTGAGTTCAGGCCCAGGGAGGCCAAGTCCAGCTCCTCTCCTGTTCTCTTAAACAGAGCATCTCCCTCGGGAATCAAGTGGTGCTGTGTCAGCTTGACAGCACGTTTGCACAGCTCCCATGTGAGTGAGGAGGAGACGTGGCCCTCACACTCCAACAAACACACCTGCACACCACAGGAAACGTGTCTGGTTAGTGCAATGCTCAGTGAGAAACAATAGAAAATAGTTGTTAAAATATTCCGATATCAACCGATACCGATAACGGTGGCCTGATGGTTAGGGAAGTTAAGTGCTGCCTGCTCACTAAGGTGATAGATTAAAGCAGTGTTTTTCAATAATTTTTATGACATGCCACCACTAGGGGGCAGAAATTTTTTTATTCCCCCCAAATTGAAATACTATTAAGGGCCTGGTACCAGCATTCTGCATACGATCCCCTGATTATCAAAATGCATTCATAAAATGAGTTGCAATGCTGCCATCTAGTGACTTTCACTTTCATATACAGCCGTTTTTCCCCAAAACTATTTTTAGAGCCACATCATCTGGGCAAAACCCAGGCATCGCATTATCAGGTTTTCTTTACCGGAGAAAAAAAATCAATAACAACCTTTACTGATATTAAATAATTATGCTAACATTGGTGCGATAATATCGGTCGGCCGATATTATCGGACATTCCTACTTAAAATGTTTTTTCTACTAAACAAATAGATAGATTCCAATTGAACTCTAAGTCAGAAAGACTATGGAGATTGGGGGTGTGGGGGAATAGATGGTGTGGCCGCTAGGGGGCGCTTTGGTACAGGAATAAGACTTTTAAAACAGAGCTATTAAAAAAACGTTTGACGCACAACCTCTAAAAAATTGTGTTCGTCTCCTTGTGACCCCACAGGCAATTATGTTTTACAAAAATCCATCAGCGGACCTTGTTACAGACACGACGACAACCTATTTGAACGATGCATTAAAAAAAACCCTATTTATAGCACTTGTTAAATTTTAATGGGCACTCACTTGATGGCAAAATGTACACACTGCCCAAGGGTTGTGTATCAATTCAAGTAAGCATTTATTTTTTTTCAAACCGCCCAAAAAAAGTGTCATAACCCGACCGAGTCGTATAAAATCTGTCTTTGGACCCGGACAGCCTGTGGGTCGATGGAACTAATGCAGCCTGTTCCTGCTGTTTTCAGCAAAATTGAGAAAACTCTGCACCAATATGAGACGTCCATCATTCGACAAATCTGACGTCTGCTATTGCAGGATGACTGACAGCGCCAAATTGGAGGAAATTGCAAATCATGCTTTGGGAAAGCAGGTAAATGATGTCATTTGCTGACAAAATGGTAACATTTTCTCTTGATTGGTTTTTCAATGACACGAGGAGTAATAACACTCATTTGTGCGTTGGAACGTTGAAAGTAAACTTTGACCGAATGAACTAACGTGCTGGTGTTGAATCACTAACTTTCACTGCTGCTTCAATAAACGTATTCATTCCATTCATGCAGTATATACATTTTCCATTATTGCCAAAGTTTATTTTTCCACATTAATGTAGCGTTTTATTTAGAAAATTGTGAACATGGTCATATGCTTAACAATTTTCTGATAATAGCAATATAAATATTATTAA
>NW_007585113.1:158039-164076 GCF_000523025.1 Cynoglossus semilaevis | reverse complement strand
AATCAGGCCACAAGTAGAGTCCGACTCTCAAAAATGGTAAATTAAGATCATAGCATAGCATATCGGCTGAAGTGTAATGTGTCTTTTAACATTACAAGATGCACCATCATCACTCCAGCAACAGGAAAGTCTGCGTCGTGCGATCATCCTAGCAATCACAGGTCCGTAGGCCCGTATGAGAAAAATCAATGGCATCATAACAAACACCAGCGCCTTCACGCACGCCCTTTCAGTCTTGGGAGGCAACAGTGGAATTGCTCAGAGGATTCCATCTGTGGCTCAAAGCTGAGGCAGCCTACGCAACCGGGAGCTAATAAGAAAGTGTCAGTCACCGATGTAGGGCCAGGCTGATGATACTGGGCAGCAGTCAATTACATAGTTCTATTACAACTACCCATAAGGTCCCAGCTGTCCTTCCCTGCATCATTATCACCTAAATTAGCCATCCCACTGACTATTTTTTGCCCAGCGTTGTGTCTCGGAATGTTTAGAAATGACGCCGTGTGCTGCCTGTTGGACTTAGGGTTGAATTTGAAAGAGGTGGGCTGTAAATATGTTACCCCTCCACAATCGCAATAAGCAAATATGTTGCTTTTGATTTACAAAAATTCCATTTGGATTTAAAAAAAAAACAACTTTTTTTTTAAAAATGTACCAATGCAGAATGAAAAACAAAAACAACGGTGTCAAACTCAGGTTCACGGGCCACATGCAGCCAAATTACATGTCAAGTGGGCCGGACCATTTCAATCATCACGTAATTACCTCTCAATAATAATAAGCCCATGTTTTTACCCAATTCTTCATGCAAAGAAGTACAGGTGTATTGAAAAAAAAATCATCATATTTAATTAAGTGTTTGTGCTTTTTTTTTGCTTTTAAATTTATCATGTGGGCCAGAATGAGCCTCCTAGCGGGCCAGTTATGGCCCGTGGGCCTTGTGTTTGGCACCCCTGGTCTAAATGGTGTTACACACACCCATATATACACATAAATATACTATATAAATATATACTGTATATGTATATATGTGTATATATATATATATAAGAATAATATATATAATTTAATAATATATATATATAAAATATAAATAAAAATACTTTTGTACATTACCTTTGTATTAATATATGTTTTTTTGTGTTATGCAAAAAACTTGGTCTTAAAGTATCTCATTCATTCGTTCAAAATTTCAATGTTTTTTTTTTTTAGATTAAATATAAATTATTTTGAAGTACCGTATTTTCCGGACTATAAGTCACACATTTTTTCCATCCTTTGGCTGGATTTGACACTTACACTCAGGTGCGACTTATACATTAAAATATATATAATTTCACGTTTTTTATTTTCACACCAACAGCCGCTAGAGGGCACTCTAGGCCTGTGTACCAGTATCTGCTACTCCTGTACCACTAAAAAATGTACATGTTCGTTGTTTTCACACTGACAGCCGCTAGAGGGCACTGTTGAAACCTACGCACCAGAGGGGACTTATATAATTGTATAATTGTATCTACGTCACATTTGCACCTGGATACGGGGGAAAAACAATAGATGGTGGCATCGATGAGTACACACAGCACTGTGCATCGTCAAGTTTTAGACCGAACTTGACAACAAACTAATCGGACTATCACACGTCCTTTAGAAGTGCTGATCGATGGTGGCAGCTGTGCTCACATTAACACACCTAGTTTAAACAGGCACTCAAGGCAGACGCTCTTATCACTAGTGAGTCGTGACGACTCCCCCGTGGCACACGCACACTCACCATGACGTTGAAGGCTTGCTGCAGCTGTTGCTTCTGCTGCTGTTGCAGGAGCAGACCGCAGGCCGCACACTGACCCTGGCAGTCGCTGCGTCCAGGGGTGAAGAGACACACCAGCAGCACCACCAGGCACCACAGAGGGACCTTCATTGCTCCGAACACCCAGACAGGCAGAACAACCGGAGTCGAGATTTTAAAAGGTGGGACAAATGCGCGTTCCGGATCTGGTTGCAATCTACGGGGGGGGGGGAGAAAACAGATTGTCAGAAATATCGCAGCGATTCCTTTCTCCACGGATCATTACTTGTATTTAGCTGGTCAGTTAAAGCGTCGGTGGTTGGAGAGTACCAGGAGGTAGTCAGCGTAGGTGGGATGACAGATCGAGAGCATAACCTGAGGCTGTGAGCGATAAAATAAGTATTTTTCATTGGGCAGGAAGTGGACACTGTGGGCTCCGGGCTGGAATCACTGATGAAATCATAGAGCAAGAGTAAGGGATTTGGAAAAAAACTGAGCTGAGCTTATAGTTATTAACTTCAACATAACATTGGCAATAGCTTCCAGCAATACTCTTTGAAGAGATAATAGAAAGAAAAAAATAGCAAATGTAATAAAAGGAGGAGAAAAAAGACGGGGTATTTTTGTAGCTGCTAAAATAAAAGTCCATCGGACGAGAGATTCGAAGTTGAACGCACGTTTGGACCGGAGGAATGAATAAAGACAAAACATCCTGGCGCTTGCGGCTCATTCGGAGACGGTGTGAGACGGTGTGAGCCAGGTGCGCGGCGTTTGTTGTTTGACCTCCGTTCCCTGACCCCATCTGTCTTGTCACCCTGCACCTAATCATCCAATAATAGAGGTATCAACAACAACCAAAAATACGCTCCCTTACAACGTAACAGATTGCTTCTGCAGGTTTTTCCGAAAAAACCATGACCAAGGTCGCCTGTCACGCCGGGCGGCTAACAATGCTTGCGTGTGTTTTTCGAGGCTCTTCTTGCTGCCCCTTACACACAGCATAGGGAATTTATGTTTATAAGTGGCTTGAGTATTAACCAGAGCGTCATATATACAGTATATATGCATAACATAGTGTGTTTATTAGATAGATAGATGGATAGATGGATGGATTGATGGATGGATGGATGGATGGATAGATAGATGGATAGATGGATTTGATTTTTGTGCATCTCGGTGGCTTGGTGAATGTCTACAGCAAGCGTGTGCAAACTAAGGCCCCGGGGCCGGATGCGGCCCGTTCATCTTTTTTTAATCTGGCCCGCCAAACTTGTCCAAATTATATAATTGATTTGTATTGTGATAATATTTCCGCCTTTTCCCTGCAATGCCCACAATTCCCCTATAGATGGAGTAGAGAAGGCTAAGCTAAAAGCATTTAGGCCTTGTAGCATTTATGCATGCCTACATGTCATTTATCTTAGTTTACATGAACGCTCCATCTATCTGCTCCTGACCCGTTCAATTTTAGGACCAATTGTGGGCCCGCGAGTCAAAAAGTTTACAGCCCCTCGCGATCCATTTGAAAATTGCATACAAAACTGTAATGTGATCGGCACAAATGAATGGATGCGATCAACAGCCCAAATATATATATATATATATATATATACATATATACACATATATGTTGGCATTGTCTGGCATTTTTGGTGAAGGCAGAGGTGGCAGCCAAAACCAGCAGTGAATACACCACAGTCCTACAGAGACAATGCTAAATTGATGGTTTTAAAAAAAGAGAAACCTTTGAGTGGGTGTTGTATTGATGGGGTGTACAGTAAAAACACATAAGAGGAAAAAAAACAAACATGCTGCACATTAGCTCTCCTAGTCAATAGCGTACAATGCAAGTGGTGTGGAACTGCGGCCTATTGAAAAAAAAGTATAAATTGATGTTGAAATTCATGGGAAATCATTGGCACAACATGTTTGTAAAGCTTGCTCAGATGTTTTTCGCTGGCTGCCTGACATTATGTTCTGCCTTAAGTGGCCTTTTACTAAGTAAATTCAACAAATGAGCAAGGCAGCAGTGTGTGAGTGAATACAGAAATGTGGCTTTCACACGTTTATAATGGACGCAGGAGTCGGAAGCTTTTCATATGAGGAGGCATCCGGCACCACTATTATCAGTAATGAAAAGTTTCGCAGGGTCGTGTTTTAGGAGCGAACAATGGACATCCATTTGTGCACTCTGGTATATTCAAAATCTTCAAATGCTAATGCTCTGATTTGGCCTCAAACAGGATTGAAATTAAAAAAGTATGACAACTTTGAGCCACGAATAAACAGGCGTAGACCGCCTTCGGTTTTACTCCAAATGATACAAATCGTCCAAGTTTGTCTTTGACGAATAAAAAAGTTTTAATTAATTATCAAAATCTCTGAAAACTTGATTTTTTCCTCCAGCTTAATTAATTATCAAAATCTCTGAAAACATGTTTTTTTTCTTCCAGCCAACTCGCAACTTGGTCCCCAACATTCCCTGTCCAGTATAATCAACTTTTTGTTCTCTGTCTCCAAACCCATACGTCAAAGCAGGTCCCACCACTTGTACATCTCCTGCACCACCTTCACATACTTCTCTGCCACACCTGATTTCCTCATATTGTACCAGTGTTTGTCTTCTGGGACATTTTTATATGTTTTGAAGTGGACACCTGTCGCAGTATGATAATGGACTAATAACCAAGCTGCCGAGCCTCACTGAAATAACTTGTTTTCAATATTTTCACAGTGTCGTCTTTATAATTAACGAAAACAAGAAAAAAAAAAAAACAACCCTGAAGTCAATTCATTTCCATTAAATGATTTCACTTGTCACAGACTAAATTGACCCTGAATATTTATAAATTAATTTTTTCACGGCTCTTAATGAGAATTTTTTTTTTGATCGATGGCGCATCGATCTGCCGCATACGGCGTTCGACTACGTGGTAAAAGGGCAATTTATATCCGTTTGAATTCTCGGGGAATGAGTTCCTGTGCCGTCGTCTGCTACCTTCAGCTCGTGTGAATGAAAGCTATTACAAACAATTGACAAGGTTATTACGAGCTAATGGGCTACACCGCCATCAATCTGCAGGCTGCTGATGTTCACCGAGAGTATAACGGAGTACTTTGTAATGATTTGTCATTATTCAGCCGGTTGACACAGAAGGAGTAGAAGTGTTTTCTATGGTTGTCCGTTGTTTATTTGCTATGCATTTGTGTACATTGCCATTTAGCTGCCAATAAATTGTATTCTAGGAAATGGACAAAACCTTCTTCCGTAACTTAATCTTAATTATTGATTGAAGTTCTTTATTCGTTCCAAAATGGGGAAATTCACTAACTTTTTTTTCCCGACTCCTCAACTGTCCTTCCTACTTCCTAAGTCTCCAAACCCATACATCAAAGCAGGTCCCATCACAGTCTTCTGTCTTAGTACATCTCCTGCACCACCTTCACATACTTCTCTGCCACACTTGATTTCCTCATATTGTACCAGTGTTTGTCTTCCCGCACATTTGTATATGTTTTGAAGCTGGCACCAGCAGTGCATGTGATTCTATGCAACCGACACAAGCTGCCACCGGAGGCGCCCTTAAATATGTAGTTTCCCTGCGGCTCAAACCCAGGACTTTCTGAGTGTAAGGCTGGCTTACATAAACGCTACACCAAATGAACAGATCAAGCAATGTTTCAATCACGATTAATTGTGATTATTGGTGATTAATGCCACTAATCTGGCGGCCCTTCAGATTACAATCCATTATTCTTGGGAGAAAGCAATGACACTAATGGTCCAAAGAGCCATACTGGGCCATACTTTAATAACTAACGCTCAATTTGAGTCCTGCACGTAATGTATAAGCTCATCTGTCTGCACTAACTGTCATGACTCTGACCCTTCGTTCTCATTATAATGCCATTTTAGCCAACCTTTACATACGGATATGAACACCCTTTCAGCTTGGACTGTTCATATGATTAGCATAATTCAACAGAGCAGGGCCAAATGACCGGGTACAGTCATTCTTAATGGTAACATTTGTGTTTATGTACAGGTATTAGTGTGAAAGTATCTGAGAGTCTGAGGAAGTGGAGGAAAATATGCCCTTGAGAGTAAAGGCTTTCATCATTAATGACCAGGGAAAATAGCCCGATGCTCCTTTTTAGATAAAGCTCTCCAGCACGCAAGAAAGAACTCCTCTTACTCCGTGTTGCTGCTCAGGCATTCAAGTGGGTTCTTCAAAATGGTATTCAGAG
>NW_007585113.1:152686-157854 GCF_000523025.1 Cynoglossus semilaevis | reverse complement strand
GGGGGGTACAGAGACCAAAAATAAAGAAGTGAAGTTTGAGATTTAAGATTTTGATCCGTTGTTATCAACAGACAGATCAACATCTACTTATCTGTGTATATATTTGATATATATGTATATATAGCTAAGATTTTCCAGAAGTGTTTTTGCAGCCATAAATACACGTAACTCAACTCATCGAACAATCTTAAGTATGATCATGCATGGTAAGAATATTACATAATATGTCACACCTGGTAGCCCCTGCGCTTTTTAGGGATGTCCGACAATATCAGCTGACCGATATTATCGCACATCGGCCCGATTTTAGCATAATTGAGTAATATCTGTAAGAATCGTTATCAGTTTTTCGTCCAATAATGAAAACCCGATAACGCAGTGCCTGGGTTTGGCCCAAATATGTGTGACCTAAAAACAGTTTTGGGGGAGAAACGGCTGTATATTAAAGTGAAAGTCACTAGATGGCAGCATTGCTGCTGATTTAACGAATCTATTGTCATAATCGGAGGATTGTATGGAGAGAAATGCTAGCTTCAGCAACTCATACAGTGGTGTGCACAGACGAACAAATACATATTAGGTGTTTGGACAATATCGGCGTATCGGATATCGGGAAAAAGTTTTCATTTGTATGTACACATTAAAGGAGAGGGAATTTTTGAAATACGAATGTGGTTAGGGTCTGTAATGAAAGGCGGAGAGAGGGTTGGAAAGGTGGTGTGTATGCGAGTAAAGGAGAAGAAAAGGCTCTGGGCTTGTCTGCAACAAAGCTCTGACTCACTCTGTCTCATCCATTAGTCGTCTGCGTGAAGCTGAAAAGCACAAAGAAGTCTGCTAATGCATAGATAACCTAGAGGTCTCCGTCTCACCGTCCTATTTTTTTCCCGCTCCTTTTTTGTTTTTTTTGTTTTGTTCCCTCTTCCCCATCCTTGTTGCTGTTCCTTGCTTCCACACTAGGGCCTTCTTTCTCCACTCCACACTCCCCTCCTCTCCCCCCGCCCCACTCCCTCTGCCCACATCTGTGAATTATGGCTGAGATCTTTTATCTTTAATGAAGCATCACACAGGTTTCCAGCTGCCTCCAGTGGTGAGCAGATCTTCACTCCTCTTCATGGGGGGGCGGGGCCCCCCGCCGCCGGGGGGGGGGGGGGAACCACAAAAGACGGATGAGGTGGAGGCGTGGTCAATTTAGGAGACGGGGAAGTGATTAAAATGCATAGTCTACCTATGAGATCTCACGGACTATTAACAGCCGTCGATTGACTCTTTGTGCACTACATTACCGTACGTTGATACAGGAGATATATATTGCTGTTTCATCGTCTGACTGACGCTACACTGATATGAGGTAATGAGCCATGTGTTGTATGGCGAAAGACAAGGATCAATCTCAAAATATATTTAAAAATGTACATTTTAAAAAAAAATGTAAATATTGGTCGTTAATGAAATCAAAAGTGAAACCAAATATCAATCATCATTCATTTTCATCCATGTATTTTTCAAGATCTAAAATATCGAGTCGTCTTTTTCGGGGGGGGGGAATTGAGGCTAATTTGATCAACCCATGATGAAATGTTTATTTTCTTTAAAATACTCACATCAGCCGCCTGTACTTTTCATCCATAGGATCCTGGAATTTGTGTAGAAAAGTGTGGTCGGTACACACGAAAAAGAAGTACAGTGGAACCTCGAGATACGAGCGTCCCGACATACGAGTATTCCGAGATACGAGGAAGTCTTCGAGCAAATTTGTGCTTCGAGATACGAGTAAAGATTTGAGATACGAGCGCGCTTACAGATACCGACGCTGGACACTAGATTTTTCTCTCTCTTTTTTTTGTGCATTATTCTTCATAATAGCGATGAGTCCTAAGAGAGTGAGTGGTAAGGATGGTGGTGAGAAGAAGAAACGCACGATGACCGTGGAAATAAAGCATGGAATTGTCGATAAATATGAGCGCGGTGGCCGCTCAAGAAAGAAAACAAATCGAAAAAAGCAAAAAAAAAAAAAAAAATAGAAAAGTAAAAAAAAAGTAAGTTAAGCTATATGGGTACAAATGTGTACTAGTGAAAACTTATACAAATGTGTACGAGTGAGAACTTAAAGTTACTGTAGGCAAGATTTTGTCATTTATTTATACAATCCAAAAGCTTTGGGCTCAGATTTAAGACCAAGCAAAAAAAAAAAAAATTCCGCACCGCCGCTGCGGCCTGTCGCTGCCTTGGAGCTAAATCAGTCTCATCATGTGAGAATTTGACCAGTAAAAGGACACTGTAGCGAGAAAGAGAGAGAGAAAGCTAGCCTCATTAGCTGTTCCTAATATGTCTCTTTTACACCAAACCTCATTGGAGAAACTTCTAGCATCATCAGTACATTGCTATGCCATTAGCCCAGGCACAAATTTAGACAAATACAGAGGCTGACTTGAATAATCTGTGTCATCTGCACACGCTCGGAGAGTCTGCACTTGTTACTGTTATTACCAGAGTCAGTATTTTAAGGGTCTACGACAAACGCAAATTTGTTCGGTTTGCTACCGACGCCAGGCCGTTCTGAACCACCGAGTCACATAAACCAGGATGGCTGCGATGAATCAGCGCCGCTAATGCGGTGACTCATCAGACCAGGCACTTGACATCGAATAATGTTTGTTAACAGGTCACTAACTACCTGCAATTAGTCTGAATCCAGAAAACTAATTAGGCATTCCCATTCTAATTAAGAAGGGTTGCATTCTGGGGGGTTGTTGTTGTTTGTTTTTTTTAACCGTTGCAAAATTTAAATTCCAGTGCAGCGGGAACAACTGGTTTTAATTAGAGACTCATTTGTTTCAGGATAGAGTGATTTTAGGTGCGGTTTTTACGCCTGCCTTACAAAACCAAAGGTCATGGGTTCGATCCCCGTGATTAAACAATAATAATATTTTGTTTTGTATTTGTACAGTTGTTTTTTTTTCCCCCACAACATCTTATGGTGACTAAGGCACCGTCAACAAATATACCCCTGCGTCTTTATCTTTATCTTTATCCGTTTGCCAGGTTCAGCAAACGGATGCCTGCAATGGTAAACAGAAGTAAACCGAGAAAAAAAAAAGAAATGTGTGTGTGTGTACGACCTGTTCACAGGTTTACGGGCTGAGCCTGTCCATCATGTGATAAGGTGTCCAATCAGGGGACAGTTTAGACAGATGGAAAGCAATATTGACACAAGGCACCCGTATTCACACATGGTAACGGAGTTTCCCAGACGACGCTGAAGAACCCAACCTCACTGACACGGGTGCTCTGAAAAGAGGTTTTTCAAAAAAGTTTTGATACTACTGTTACATAACTGCCCTAGAAATATACACATCGCTGCAGGGTTCGTGTGTACATGCCTGCGCAGATACTGTATATTCTTCAGAAAGATTCAGACCGTTATTGAGCACGCACTCCAAGCCAACGCAGAGTTCGCACTCTGCGTTTTCCGTTATGGCCTCTATTACACCTCTGCAGCTGAGTGCACCGTTGCGCCTGACTGAAAGGGGACCGGAAATGATTTATCGTAGGAGATCATTAAGGTAAAGAGGTTGAGATTAAAGGGCAGTGGAGGTTACGGTGATTCCGTAGCAGCTGTTAAAGTCCACGGCATTAATGTAGCTGCAGTGATAACTTTCGATTAAAAGCGACCGGCGGCGTTCCTGTCACCCGAACCTCCTTCGTCCTAATCTCTGCATCTCGATATCTACTCGAGGAATCTAAATCCTACGCCAGTGAATAACCATGTGCTTTATCTCGTATTGATTTTTTCTTCTCCTTATCTCACGCAGACTGCGGGGCACACAAATTGAGTGGAAAATGGAGATTGTTTCTTTTTCTTTCCGTATCCTGAAGAGACCGTAACCTTCGCGCAACGCACATTTGGAACACGTATTAAGACGTGATATGATAGGCGCCACGATCTATAGTCGCTTTTGTTGCGAAGCACCATCTTGTCAGATCTATTGAGCGTATCATTACTGCTGTTCCTTTCAATTGCACTGGCAGGGTTCCTCTTAATTTGTAACACATTTGCACCTGAGGGCATCTTTCCATCCGTCCCAGCGTCAGGCACGTCCCTTATTTGATGAACAAAATACCACAGCAGCATCCATCCAGTGACGCTCGCAAAGCAGAGAGTTAATAAACCCAAACCCAAATTATTCTTACGCAGACGCGTGTCACCACCTCAGGGAGGCAGAGCATCACAGATGACATTGGCAGGAGTGTTAAAGTCCTATTTTTTGATTTTTATTTTTATGTGTGTTTGGTCCTCATGCCTTTTTGATTCTTGAGTGTTTGATTCTTGCTGTATATGTGTTTGAGTCTTATCTGTGTTTTAGTCATATACTGTATGTGGTTCAGTCATATATGTGTCTTAAGTCTTATATGTGTTTGAGTCTTATCTGTGTTTCAGTCATATACTGTGTGTGTTTGAGTCATGTATGTGTTTAAGACTTATATGTGTTTGAGTCTTATATGTGTTTGAGTCTTATCTGTGTTTCAGTCTTATCTGTGTTTCAGTCTTATCTGTGTTTCAGTCTTATCTGTGTTTCAGTCTTATCTGTGTTTCAGTCTTATCTGTGTTTCAGTCATATACTGTGTGTGTTTGAGTCATGTATGTGTTTAAGACTTATATGTGTTTGAGTCATATGTGGTTGAGTCATATATTTGTTTGAGTCATATATGTATTTGAGTCTTAGATATGTGTTTGAGTCTTATCTGTGTTTCAGTCTTATCTGTGTTTTAGTCAGATACTGTATGTGTTTGAGTCATATGTGGTTGAGTCATATATGTGTTTAGGTCTTATATGTGTCTGAGTCTTGCATATGTTTGAGTCTTATATGTGTTTGAGTCATGTATGTGTTTAAGACTTATATGTGTTTGAGTCTTAGATATGTGTTTGAGTCTTATCTGTGTTTCAGTCATATACTGTATGTGTTTGAGTCATGTATGTGTTTAAGTCTTATATGTGTTTGAGTCTTGTGTCTTCATTCAATAATTCAATTAATTATTGAAGCCAACTTAATGTAAAGACATTTTCTTAATCTAAAAATCAAGCAAATATATTACACATAGTAAGAATATCAACTGAAGACAAAAAAGAGAAACTAGCTCCTGACCAATCAAAAACAAGGGATATATAT
>NW_007585113.1:138617-152614 GCF_000523025.1 Cynoglossus semilaevis | reverse complement strand
TAAAACTTCAATATTATGCAATTCTGTACCTGAGAAAATGTTAAATCCTAACTCATTTAGGAATATTTAAACCGTCAAAAAGTCCTAGATTCCTAAACTACATCCACGTAAAACGATTCCTTTCAGACGTGAACTGAACTGCTGAATTACTGCAGTGTTAGACGGCTGATGTGGCATCGTCATTGATCCAGTTGCTGCTAAGCTGCCTTGACACCTGCACAAATCCATTGGACACAGAGCTCTAGAGAAAGGAATCAGCCATGGCCGCACGAGCTCTTGACTTCCACAAAGGTTAAAACAGTGAGACCGGGAAAAAGCAGCGGACCAAAAAAAGTGGGCAGAATTTGCGCAGCGACGAGGTGGGAGGAATAGATTAGAGCGTGCCGACTTCCTTTTTCTTTTTCTTTTTTTTTTTTTGCTTCACTAAGCCGTGAATCGTTGATACAAGCTGTTTAAATCAATATTGACAAAGGCCAAAAAGAAATCCTGTACATTTTGTAATTGCTTCAGTCCCAATTTAGGAAGCAGATTTTCTGCAAGATTAGAGAGAGGGAGGAAAATATTTGTTTGGTTTTTTTTTTGTTTTTTTCTTCTCCTTCTGCAAGATGAAATACACACAACATCAAACATCGGATATAATGACGGGATTAACTGAGGAACAGCATTTGGAAATCTGATTAATGGAAATGGAATTTTAAATTGTATTTTGAACATGCGGAGTCACATTTTCAGAAGTGTCATTCAGAGAGACAAAACAGAAACACTTGAATATATAAACGCTAAACTTAGTACACATTGCGATATGCTTCAAAACTAGCCTCCCTCACTCCATCCTAGACATATTAAATTTTTTTTTTTTTTTTTTTTTTATAAATCAGTTTCCCCACTATGAAGTCATTTATCTCTGAACGGCACATTAACCAACCATTTTAGCCGCCCGTCTGCGCGGGTATCGTCTTTACTGATAATGGGAAAAGATTATGCACATTCATTACCATTATCATTAAAATCATCATCATACGTTTAGCATAATAACGCCGTTCAAACGATGCACTTCTGCAGCCGTTTTTTTTTTTTTTTTACCACTTGTTGGGGCTGACTCTCGGCTGTTTTAACGTTAGAGGAAGAGCTGTTGTCGCTAATGCCTTCAAGGCTTCCTGTGGTTCCTCAAGTGTGGTACACAATACATTAAAAAAAAAAAAATTAAAAATTAAAAATCTTCTACTTAAGTTATCTAAATAAAACAAATTCTTATTACACATCTAAGGCTTAGAAAAAAAAACAACTAAAGTGCAGCTGAATGATTGACTGCTCTCTCAGCACAATCTGTGTTTTCTTAATGAAGTAGTTATCAAGTGTGAAGTGGGTACTGCTGACGTACTTAGAGGCACCGGGAGACGAGCTGAGTGATGGAAAAAAAAAAAAAAAAGAAAGAAAGAAAGAAAGAAAGAAATCCTACTCCAGGTGAGTGAATATCATTCACAAAGTCACCTCTCAAGTCTGAATCCCACAGTTAGAAACAGAGGAGGACTCCACAGTGGTGGTTTTAAAAAAAAAGGAGTGAGAATCTGTGCAGAGGTTGTCTTCAACAAAAACAATATTCCCCCCTGGATTTATTAGCCCTTGGTCTACGCATACAAGAAACCAGTCCCTCTCCTAATGAACCATTTAGACATGTCTAAGCCGGAGTCCTTTCTAATCCTTGAGGTAATTCAACATCACAATCTACGCAAACAGGTGGTTTCAAAGAAGCGATAATAATAATTGAAAAATAAAAAAAAAAACTCTATCGTACCTGTGTCTGCGACTTCAAGGTATTCTAGCAGAGTCCTCCTCCTGTAAGAGACTTTGGTGATTTAGCGCGTATCCTTAGCCTTGGGGTTTCAACAACTGAACACATGCCTCCTCTGAGGCTTCTTATAATGGCACACCCCTTCCCTCCTGGCTCAGCCCTCCACCAGCACCACCGTCCACCCCTCCCTTCCCCTAAACATCACGAATTACACCACCACAAAGAGTTAGAGAGGAAAAATAGAGTGAGAGAGTGAGAGAGAGAGAGAGAGTGGGTTAGAAAGAGAGAGAAACAGAGAGGTGGATTCCCCCATTCTGTTACGCACAAACCCCTTTGGATGAACACACGTACCGCTGCCCCGTGCTGACGTAGGAGGCGTTGCCTACGCCATTGGGTTTTTTCGTCTTCATTGAGCCAACTAATGGGGCTCTAAAAATATGCATCATCCACCACGAGATTGATCCAGAAAGGATCGGAGTCTAAGGTGTCCATAAAAGCCACGGCGCTTCAATGCCGACCTGCTGCCAAGGTCAAGGAAAACAAAGACCGGGAAAGCAAGTTGAGCAAAAGTGTGTGGGGCAAAAAAAATAAAAATAAAAATAAAAAGAGCAGTGGTGATGGAAATGACATTGGAGGCGTTTGACAAGGAGGTGTTTGTGCCAAGTTTCGAGTCCTTTTGTCAGAAGGGATGGGTCTGAATAGGAGGCGACGTTCTCCTTTTAAATGTTTTAGCTAATTAGGATTAGAGGACTGGGCGGAGAGCGCAGGCAGTTTGCATGACTCATGCAGAGAATTCGGAATAGGGGAGAAGTTAGGGGTTTGAGCAGTGACCTCTGAAAGCACGAAGAAAAGAAAAAAAACAAAACAACAACATTTGCAATGGTGACAATGACAGCTCAGATAAATGACGTGCAATTGTGACATGACCTGGTTAGATAAAAAAAAAATACGAGAGTAAGACAGTAGTTAGTGGATATTTGGAGAAAGAAGGGAGAGGCGTTTTACCCAAAGAACACCATCCCCGCATTGAGGCGTAGATGTCAGATGATGTCAGCACTTCAGGTGTCTCTGGGGTTGAATGAAACTACGACGCAAGTACAACTAGTGAAACGAGGTTATTTTATATTATAATCCATTTAAAATTACTGATTTAAATCCAATCCCTCCAATCCAGGCGTGGCCAAACTTTTTGACTCGCGGGCCACAATTGGTCCAAAAATTTGACAGGGGGAGGCCCGGTCAGGAGCAGATGGATGGAGCTTTCGTGTATACTACGATAAATGACGTGTGAAAGTCATGCATTAAGGCTAAAATGCTAAGATGCTTTTAGCCTTCTCGACGCCATCTATAGGGAAATTGTGGGCATTGCAGGGAAAAGGCAGAAATATATATCATAATACAATCATAATACAAATTAATTACATAATTTTGGCGGGCCGGATTACAAAGCTTAACGGGCCACATCCGGACCCCGGGCCTTAGTTTGCCCATGCCTGTTCCAATCGCTGTTAACTTACAGTCCCTGTCGGTTGCATACAAATAATGTTACGTCACTGCTGGTTTCGATTTTTGGTGACAAAAAAGAAAAGAAAAGACAAAGTCACCGCCGGCCACACTGTGGCTGTGAGGAGATGATTTTTCTGTCAACCGCAGGAGCAAAAAAAAAAAAAAAAGTGATGACAGAAACAAGTGAAAGAAAAGAGGTGAAGTGGAAACAATAATAACAGGAACAGCATCGAGAAGCAGATTTTTTTTGTGTGTGTTCAGAGCACTGGTGAGACGCTGAGTAGTGCTGAAATAACCGATAAGAGATAAATGTGATCAAAGGCTTCCTGTATCAGTAGTGCATTAAATTAAAGCGCGACAATAATCCTCGTACTCTACTTTACTGTCGTTTACACACACCTAAATATATATACATATATGTATATATGTGTATATATATATACATACACTTATATACATATATGTATATATGTGTATATATATATATGTTTTGAAATACTCAGTAGTATTTGTTCCTTATTATGTCTCTTTATCTGTTGCCTATTGATTTCCTTTTTAATATAAATTCGCAGACAACAAAATGTATGTGCAATAGCATGTCACATACACCGCTAATACTACAGATCCTACTAATATATAGGGGCTATATACTGGCGGGCCAACTCTGGTGCGCATTTGATATGATCTCGCGGGCCAAAATATAATTACTCCGTGGGCCAGATTTGGCCCCCGGGCCTGAGTTTGACTCATGTGGTCTAATAGAAAGAGAGATATCCCTGAACTACAAGAAATTATTTTTTATTATTTTGTCATCTTTACTGGAGTTTGTTTTTGCTGAGACCAGTCTTGGAGGCCATCGACAGAGCATTATCTGAGGTTGGCCAATCAGCATTAGAAGAAATGTGATGAAGCATAACAGGAGACGAGGAGGCGAGCAAAGTGGCCACCGTGTGTGATAATTCTGAATGAGATGAGACGATTGTGTGGGAAAATATCCTGAGACATTAGAGGACACCGACTTAGAGTCATATAGAGTTACCTCTGGAACAAATTGTTTCTCTTTCCAACCATAATCTCTCTGCTCTTATCTCTCTCCCTCTCTCTCTCTCTCTCTCTCTCTCTCTCTCCCTCTCCCTCTCTCCCCCTCTGCCTCTCCCTCACACGCCGTAGAAGCACTAAACCCGACAAGAAGCTCAACATCAATTGTTGACATTTGCAATTCGCGTTTAAACAGAAGTTCGGCTGAGGTTGGCGTCGATGTGTTATCGTGATGAAATGCGATTTATATTTCGTAGTGCAGATACACGTCTGCGAAGAGCCGCAGTCTTTCAGCAAAAAAAACTGATTTTCAGTGGAAGTATTGGTCCGACGTTAGTTAGAAAAATAGCTCTGCTGAACACACACCCATATATATATATAAATAAATATATATATATACTACGGATGTCCGATATTATCGGCCTGATATTAGCATATTATGTAATATCTGTAAAAATCGTTATCGGCTTTTCCTCCGATAATGACACAATAACAACGCAATGCCTGGGTTTCGCCAAATGATGTGTGCTCTAAAAATAGTTTTGGGGATAAACTGGCTGTATATTAAGGCGGAGGTCGCTAGATGGCAGCATTGCGGCTCATTTAATTAATCTCATACTCATACAGCGGTTTGTACAGATAAATAAATAAATATTACCAGCCCTATATCGGTATCGGTTGATATCGGAAATTAAGGGTGTGGACCATATCGGATATTGGCAAGTTAATATCGGAGATATTTATACATATATAAACAGCTTCTACAGATTCTTTTCTATTATTCTTAAATGATTTTATTATTTAAAAATTAAAATAAATATAAAGAAATTTCCTCAAGGCTGTAATGGGCTTGAGTTAGCCCCCGGGCCAGGAGTTTGAGACCCCTGCTTTAGAGTTAAATACAAGAACCGCGCCCATTTCACCAGATTTTTGTGGGACTTAGAAATCACCTGAAACAGATGAGTGCCACCTTTGAGGCTAATCCATCATCCAGGATTTCACTTGACAAGTTAAATCTTTACTTCATTCAAGGCACTAAAAACAGGGGCGGAAACATCAGTCATTCCGATTTACGACGGTCCTGAAAACAGTCTGGATTTGAACTGGATGCTTATTTTATCTGACTGTTGGTAAATGTGATGGAATACAAATGGATTTATCTCTAAGAAAAAGAAAAGAAAAAAAAAACTCCACTTTTTACTTTTTGAATTTTTTTACTTAACATTCTACACCTTTTTTTCCCCAATTGCGTGCCGGCGTTAGCGTTAGCTCCCAGTGAGAGTGTTGATGCCGGCCCTGAACATGTGTGGTGTCTGATAGTAATGGATGAATTGGGTCTATGGACAGAACCATCAGTAGGGTTGAGATAAGGACCTGCGAAGAACAAGCAGCAATTCCGAGGCCTGTCTATCATTGATATCGCCAGCATCCACTGGCTGTCCACTGGAGGCGGACCAAGAGACAGAGATTACACAGAACACCCTGCTGAGCTTGGCAGCGCAGTTATACCTCAAAGGTACGCTTCTAAAAACCATTTAAACTGGTGAAAACTTTTCAGTAAACAGCCCCAAATGACAGTATGCGGTGCTCTTGATGTCGCAACACGCATTTGTTAACGTGGTCAAAATGCCCGTACGTTTCCAAAATCTCCTGAAGAAAGATATATGATGCTATTATGATTAACACAAAAGCCTATTCTCATGTAAATAATAATTTATTTAGATAAATGACATGCATAAAGGCTAATATGCTTTTATTATTTTTTACGCCATCTATTGGGGAAACATGGGTATTGCAGGGAAAAGGCAGAAGTATAATGATAATAGAAATAAATTATATCATTTGGGAAAGTTTGGTGGGCCGGATTGAAAAACTGAATGGGCCGCATCCGGGCCCCCGGGCCTTAGTTTGCCCATGCCTTTTCTAAAGCATCCTACAGTGTATAAAGCAAACCACTCTGTGGCTTTTTTGTGGAATTTAGAATGGGTTCATTATGATTCATTCAAACTTCCTCGTTTTATTTCAAACTGCAAAACTGACATAAAAACAACATAAAAAAGATCCTATTTTAAAGAAATTGTACATGACTCATCAATAGTTATTGACCCCCTAGCGTTAAAACACACAGTGTATTTAAATTCGTACTTAGACAGGCATCGCTTGGCACATATTGTAAACAAACAATATCAAAATGCTACAAACGTCCACATTTACCCCTTTATAAATCCATGTAAAAACCCTTTTAACTACACCATGGTATCTTTGCAGAGTCTAATATTTTCTAATATTGATCAGTGACTTCATTTGTATTTGGTTTCAGTCTTTCTCAAAGAAGAAACAGATGTGAAATAAAAAAATCTGTTAACATTATAAATGTCACATTAGCGCTCTCAAAAGACAATGATGAAGATGTTAACTTCATAGTCAATACTTACAGAAAAACCAGGGCCAGGCAGGAACCACGTGAGGGAACGTGAGGTAGATACACCCAGGGCCACCGGTGAGACGAGTGAGGCTAACGAAGAGGTGATCACAGGACACAGGTGAGAGTGATGACGCTGATTAACTCAGAGAACCAGACGGACCTGACAATAACCACAGGACATACAGTTTCCACACATTGTAGGCCATTGATTCCCAAAGACTGGGTAGCAACCCTCAGGTGGGTCGCAAGAGTTTTTTGGGGGGGTCGTCCTGCATCATGTTTCCCTGGAGTTTACGAATAATGTCTATTGACTTGAGACTGTGATGTGTGATGAGTGCTTATTAAATACTTGTACCATCACCAGGAGTTTACGAATAATGTTTATTGACTTATTAAATACTTGTACCATATATCACACCTTAAACCCAACCCCTTACCAACCAATAAAATATATATATATATTTTTTAGATCTTCACCATATGTAAATCAGCAAGAATCAGAATGAATCATCCAATGAAAAGGAGTCTTTATACCATAACAAGATATTTGCATGCACCACAGGGGAAACCTTAAGAAAGGCAGAAGTTATAGTCAATAGCCTCACTATATATTTTTTTTATTATCAGTTAATAACAATAGCTAACAACAGAAAGTCCTCCAATGGAGTTCGTAAAAAAAAAAAAAAAAAAAAAAACCTTGAGAAGGGAACAAAACTGAGCAGTCCTTGGAGGACATCCCCTGAATCCCTGTTTCATAACAACGTGTCTGCGAGGGGGTCTTCTCATTGGACTGACGTGTTTTACAGTCTAGGCCATCACGATGAAACCCAATGATGCGAAACTGAATTAGAGCTGGGGGATCTCTGGTGGTTTATGGGAGCTACGATGGGACATTCACCTGTCAAGACACAATGGATTATTATTAGCAGCACAGCCAACGATGGATTTTGGCTAAGATGTCCAAATGCTGACAATATTTTTTATTTTTTTAAACACAACTGCACAAAGCATTTGCAGCATTACCTGAAGTAATTAAAGTAACTCATTTTATTTTAAGAATTTTTTTATTATATTAATTTTACATAACAACGAGGCTAACCAGTACAACAGCTTTATTTCTCAAAAAAGAAAAAGAAAAAAAAGAGAAGATTTTTAAACAAAGGAATCAACAGTAATCAGCCAACCTGCTTGCAATTTAAAATGTTGACGCCTGTGGCCAAAGCATATTTGTGCCATGGTGCTGATTTTACACAATCAAGACATCATAAAACCCGCAGAGACAATGTAGCAGAATTTCCCAAACTGTGATGCACTGGTGAGTAAGATGGACGCGCGTAAAAGAGAGACCGCTGCGAGGGTATGATGGGAAAATGTTTACTGACGTCTACTTTCGGAGCGAAGGGAGCTCAGGATAGACCTCGGGATTAAATGCAAGGGTTTTGACCTCAATCAAGGAAATAATTACTGTTGTCTACCCTGTTGGTGGACTCCATAATTAGCAGGCAAAGCCCCCACAGAAAACACAATTAGCCCGAAACAGAGATGATTAAACTATAATTCTTATTTGACTATTTAATGTCCTCTTTGTGTCCGTGGAAGGTTTATTGAATTTCTCAGGAAAGTCCTTATTGCTCCTTTTGTGTGGTTCCCAGGGAAGCACATCCTATTTAATTCTCCTAGCAGAGGGGGCCCTTTCATAGTAGGTCCAATGTCCAAATCCTGATATCTGTCAAAGCAAGAGTGGGGCTGAGGTAATTGAAAAAGAGGACATTTGGTTTATGATAAAACAAGTCAAGTGTGACTCACTCCGTCTCCCTCAAGTCATAAAGAATATTCATGAACGGTGCCACTGATAAAAGCTGTGGATCATATTGGTCAAACACACACACACGCACACACGAGGGTGGGTGCACACCTACGCATACATAATCTCTCCGAATGCCCATGAAAATTATTAGCCCTAAAGAAAACATTTTAAAGTAATTACTTGTATCCAGAGTGTTTTTTAAACCCAGCATTGAAAGCCTGCTATTAACCTTAAGCTCTCCTAGAAACCAAATATTTTGCTGAATTACAGACTGCATTTGTTTGGAATTGCTACCCCCAAAAAAGAAATGTAGCAATATTTTTGTGCTATATAGCTATTTATATATATATGCTTGTTGAAAGTACTATCTAAAGTTGATTTTAACTGAATTCGTTAACTCTAAACTATGTAAAGTACTATCTAAAGTTGATTTTAACTAAATTCGTTAACTCTAAACTTGTTTTGTGCGTTTAAATGGTCTCACAGGACGGCAGCTCCTTTTAATATTGTTCTTGTACTTATGATACCGATCTTGGCCTCCGAAACTCGAGCCAATCACACGCAGTGACGTTATTCAATTTCCAGCCAATCAGAATGCACGTTGATACAGAGCGGGTCGTTACGAAGACAAACCCGGAAATGAGTGTTTTGGTTTTGTGTCAGTTGATTCTCTTCGTTGGAGAACCAAAAAAAGTAAAACAACTCAAATTTAATCGGTCATTGTTGATTAACCATCGGTGATTTTGACTGCACATTTGTGGTGAGTATAATTAAAAGTAACGCGAGTTGGTGTGACGTCATAGCTTTGTTTTGTGCTTTTCCTTTTAAACCAGCGACTGCAGAGAGCGCCATGTTTAGATAATGCAGTGGAAAAAAAGTGTGATTTAGAAGCCAAACAATGTTTTAAAATAGCTTTGTTTTACGTTCAATGTAGTATTGAAATGTTGAGCTTGTTTTACCTCACTAGCCAAAGCGTATGCCAAATGTATAATACCAAACTAATACTCTTTAAATGTACAACACCATGTAGCTCTTGTTTATAGTTATCCTCTCTTTTTATCTACTCGTTGTGCCACAATAGCTGCTTTCAGAGTAAGAGATGACGCATATACAACTATTACTTTTATTGTCATTTTTTATAAAACCTACTTTTAATAAGTATTTCACGAAGTAACTTAAATACAGAAAAAATGCATTTGTAGTATTTTTTTACACCAAAAACCAATGGCATTAGTGACATAATATTATTGAGATAGATAACAGACAGATAAACATAAAAAATCAAAGCAGGTTTTTTTTTCAGAAAAATCAATAAAATATCAGCTGTGATGAAAAATGTAAATAAAAGGATTTGATAAGAATAGGATATATGTTAATTTAAAAAAAAATAAAAATAGTTGTGTTTTTCTTTACGTAGTAAGATTTCTCATCCAGCTCAGATGGAGGAGCTCTACACCTTAGAGAAGGAGGTCGGACGAGGCAGCTACGGTGTGGTCTTCGAGGGACATATGACCAAAACAGGACAAAGGGTGGCCATCAAACGGTTGCCCTGCAGCAATCCAGAGTACATTGAGCTTTACCTGCAAGAGCTGTGGGCCATGAGAGCCACGGCCAAGAACCACGTCAACGTCATCGCACTGCACGGTTGCCTCCTGCAGAACGGCCCGCGCAGCCTGAAGCCCCTCAAACCAGGGAAGCTGCCGTTGTCTCTGGTGGAGAGTGTGTTGAAAGGCGGTGTAGTTGAAGCACCAAAGAGTCAGGACCATGAACACATCCAGTCAAACTCTCAGAGGAGAACAAATTCTGCTGCCAGGCTTCAGGACCGGACAAATACTGCGCAGGCCAGAGCGAAGCTCCAGGACAAGGCGGCTGAATCTGCAACTCCGAGCAGGTCGCAAAACAGAGCCCGAAAGAGACTGGCCCCGAGAGAGGATGAGCAGCCAGGACCTCTGCGCTACTTGGCCCTGTGGCTCGTCATGGAGTACTGCGACGGCGGTGACCTAAATCACTATCTTCTCTCACAGACCCCAAATGAACAACGTAACCACAGAGTGGTGTTACAGCTGTGCAGTGCTGTGGCCTTTCTCCACGGCCTGGGGATCACGCACAGAGACCTGAAGCCGGACAACGTGCTGGTGTGTGTCACATCGAAAGGTCCAGTAGTCAAGGTAGGCAGATGTTTTTTTTCTTCTTCTTAATATTATTAAATATATATTTTGGAACCATTAACATTGTATATTGTCGTGTATTAAGACGATTATTTTAGACCATGTGCACAAGTAACAAAAACTGCAAATTTCTATTACAACAGTGACATTACATGTAATTCACTACTTTGTTGCACTTTCTCCATGAACTGGGAAACAAAAAACAGAAGAAAAAAAAGTGCATCTAAAAACTCAGCTCAGCTTCCTTGGTGGTAAAATATGCAAGAAAATCTCTTTCTCCATGAACTGGGAAACAAAAAATAGAAAAAAAAATATATCTAAGGTTAAAACTTGATGAAGTGCCTCTAAAAACTTAGCTCAGCTTCCTTGGTGATAAAATATCCAGGAAAATTGTGTTTGTGTTAGTAAACAAATCATGTCGGTTCCCTATCATTCCCAGAGATTTTCTAGAAAATGTAGCTTAAATCAGTGTTTCCCAAACCTTTTTTCCGGGGACCCATATTTTCACGACCCAAGTTAATATACTTTATTCGTAAACACCTGGGAAACATGATGTGAGATGAACCCAAAAAAACTCTTGCGACCCACCTGAGGGCCGCGACCCAGTCTTTGGGAAACAATGGTTTTAAATGACCTGATCTATGAATTGTTTGCTTGTCCTTGGGAGTTAGAAAATTCAAAATGTGTATTGTTGTAGAATATGAAGTTCTGTCAGTACAAAGTAACACTGCGGCTGTCCACCTCGCAGGTGGCCGACTTCGGTCTCAGTAAGATGAGCGGTCTGGCGGATGGGGATTTGACCCGGCAGCATTTCTCATCCACCTGTGGCTCGGACTTCTACATGGCTCCAGAGGTGTGGGGCGGACTGACCTACACAGCCCAGGCGGACATCTTCTCCCTGGGTGTGATGTTCTGGGCAGTTCTGGAAAGAATCACCATTGTGGAAGAAGGGACCTCACAGGAGCAACTGGGTGAGTGAAGAGGAATGAATCCACGAAGCGCACCAGACAGAGAGACTCGATAAGAACGTATTCCCCTTAATAACGTGAACCAATATAGATACAACATTTCAGCGTCTAGATGAGCCATTTTTGGTCAGCCACGTTCTTTCCAGTCCAGAGTGCTCATACAAATGGCCGTAAAGGTTGAGGCAGGTCGATGACACATCGCGACCGAATCCGGTTCAAGCTAATTAACTGGCACATATTAAAAATGTCACATGCTGTTCACCACACGTGCATCAACCGCGGATGGAACAATCTTCAACCTAAATGGCACACAAACCAAAGTCGATTTGTGCAACGTACATTCTGGTACGGATTATATTAGGGCTGTCTCTTATAATAAATTGTGACGCTGCGTTAAATATTATTTTTTTAACCAATGTGCTCTTATAATAAATTGTGACGCTGCGTTAACTATTTTTTTTTTTTTAACCAATGTGCCGCGTTTAGTAGCCAGAGCGACTTCCTTATAGTTATTTATTACAAACGTAGTTATTTATTAATTTGATGTTTGTTTTTTTTAATCTCTTCTATCTTTTGAAATAACATAAGAGATAATGAAGATCAATTACATCTTATGCGATGCTAATGCGTAGATGAAGATGAGTTGCCGTCAGTTCACTCGCTTCGCTTATAAATTACACTTTGAGTTTGAGGAGTCCTGGACCCGTTAATGTGGGGGAAAAAAGTGGGCGATGTTCCAACCTGTTGTTGTCGAGCTTTTGGATTGTAATATTTGTGTTTAATGTCCTCTCCACGTCAGAGCCCCAGGTGCCCATTGGATGAGTCGGCATCTTAATGTTCATGAGAACTGGTCCCTGCCACTATCGCCCCAGTAATGAAATGGCCGTAATACAAATGTCTCATTCTATTTCAGTCACTGGGTTGTTTTTTTTTTTGTTATCAGGATGGAGGCAGATAAATATCCACCATTATCCCCAAGTTGAATTCTTTTGAGAACAGCTTCTTTGAGTCACTGATACTCTACGTTCTATTCCTCTGGTTAAAAAAAAAAAAAAAAAAGGCTCTTTTGAGGGATTCTCTTGTGTTTCAGTAGATGCAAATGGATAAGAAAATACGCACAAAAAAAATGGAATTTAGCTGCTCCAATAACAACCCTGTTTGTCAGTGATAAAAAAAAAAGGGGGGGGGGGGCGGAGGCAGCTGGAGGCTCTTTGCAGGCTGATAAAATGGTCCATGATTTCTACTTTATCGTCCTCAAAGCACCACACACCCACACAATTATCTGACTAGGCAAGAGAGCAGAGAGGATATATCATATTGTTAAGGAGGGAGACACAGCATATCCTGTTTTTTCGGCAGGTATGAAAGCCTGGAGTCTTGAAATAGATATACGTGGAAAAAAAAAAAAAGATAGACATCGGTCCCTCATTTTTATTCTCATGAAGATGCAGCTTCAACAGAACGACCGACTAACAGCTTTCTAACTGAGGTGTTTTTTTTTTTTTTAAAAAGTGAGGTCTACAAAAAATATAGTTTAAGGATAGAGTTAGGGGATGCAATAAATGCATATTTTTTTCATTGAAAAAAAAAAAAGGAAAGTTGTTCAAGTTCAACGCTACATTCTGTGTGAGTTTTACACCGTCTGTAGGATGCAGCTGATACGCAGAACAAAGCACTTGTTCCATTTGCAAATGATACAGTTGCGAAACACAGCTGGTACTTTTGGCTTGTTGTAATCACGGATGAACGCGAGGCTACTTGTTACGTTAATCATTCAAGTAATCACGGATGAACGCGAGGCTACTTATTACGTTAAGCTCTTATCATTCATGATGCCAGATCAAATTCTGATGTGGGAAATTGGAAGTTAGAAGTATTCTGACATATAAGACGTTTCCATCCTGCCTAGTTGCTGCTGACCAATAAGATTTGAAGAATTGTGAAGTGGGTAGAATGACAGTGTACCGACGACCTAACTGTGTCTCCCTCTCTGATTTCGTAGGTGCCTACGTGTGCAAGGGTCGCTCGGGCTGGCTGATGCCGCTGGGGGAAGCCCTTTGGGAAAACGCCGACCTGCAGCTCAGTATTCCGATGAAGTTTAAGAGGGCACCCTCACTGCCACCCCCTCCTGGTCCGTCCATGTGCTCCCTGCTTTTAGACATGCTCGCCTCGGACCCAGATGCTCGGCCTCTCGCAAACCAGCTGGAAGCCAGAGTGCGATCTGCTCTCAGAGAGGAGTCCCACTGACACAAAGTGCTTTTTACGGCCTCATCCGCTACACGGCCCCTACACG